>NC_089818.1:1852828-1972828 GCF_029633855.1 Hoplias malabaricus
TCCCCCCTGATTGACAGGCTCACGTTTACACGGGGTCTGGGTTAATCTCTCACAGAAAAACAGACTTATTTTCTAATTACGGCCACTACTTTACTGTTTACTGTCTACCACTAATTAATGTTCTACTACTGAACTCCATTAAATGACCCAACAAAGCTTTTTAAAATGTATTTATTTACTTAATTTATTTATTTTTGTGGACAGTGTGCATGGTTTCTGTAGAAATTACACGAGATTAGTGTCACCACAACCAATGCGGAATACGGGAGAGAGCGGCATAAACGACTGGGCTGTGGAACAGTAGAACTGTGTTCTCTGAGCGCTGGAGCTCTGTCAGTACCTTATCTGATCATTTACATCAGCGCCTGATCTAAGGGTCTAATGTTGATGTGGCTAAATGCCATCAACTTCTTACACCTATGTTTCTGCCAATGATTCCAGTGTGCAGCCTTCACAGAAGAGACTGTTAATAAAGTACACATTAACGATGAAACTCAGTGGGAGGAGGTTTGGAAACACACTATTGCTTTGGTGTTTGGACAGATCTGTGAAGGGTGACGCTGTGGTTGTGGAGTGTTTAGACTCATCTCTCGCTGCTGAATGCAATGTACATTCAGCATCATGTGTTTGTTTTATGAGATGGGCTTCCATGTGTGCGTGTGTGTGTACATTGGTGGTTATGCAATGAATGGGGGACTGATGAAGGCAGCTCTGTCCTCCTCATTTGTAGTTATTTGTGCATATGTTTTGTTTAATGTCTGTGTATTTTGGCCACAATTTCTGATTTGATTTTAAAGTGTCTGATGTTTACAGTCTCTGTTATGTTTACTGTGATTTTATTGAGTCTGACATTTACTGTATCTGATTTGTACTTTGTCTGGTGTATATCTGATGTTTATTGTATCTGATATTTACTGAGACTGATATTTACTGAGTGAGTCTGCTGTTTACTGTGTCTGATGTTTATTGAGTCTGATATTTACTGTGTCTGCTGTTTACTGAGTCTGATATTTACTGTGTCTGCTGTTTACTGTGTCTGATGTTTATTGAGTCTGATATTTACTGTGTCTGCTGTTTACTGAGTCTGATATTTACTGTGTCTGCTGTTTACTTTGTCTGATGTTTATTGAGTCTGATATTTACTGTGTCTGCTGTTTACTTTGTCTGATGTTTATTGAGTCTGATATTTACTGTGTCTGCTGTTTACTGAGTCTGATATTTACTGTGTCTGCTTTTTACTGTGTCTGCTGTTTACTGTGTCTGCTGTTTACTGTGTCTGATGTTTATTGAGTCTGATATTTACTGTGTCTGCTGTTTACTGAGTCTGATATTTACTGTGTCTGCTGTTTACTGTGTCTGATATTTACTGTGTCTGATGTTTATTGAGTCTGATATTTACTGTGTCTGCTGTTTACTGTGTCTGATGTTTATTGAGTCTGATATTTACTGTGTCTGCTTTTTACTGTGTCTGCTGTTTACTGTGTCTGCTGTTTACTGTGTCTGATGTTTATTGAGTCTGATATTTACTGTGTCTGCTGTTTACTGAGTCTGATATTTACTGTGTCTGCTTTTTACTGTGTCTGCTGTTTACTGTGTCTGCTGTTTACTGTGTCTGATGTTTATTGAGTCTGATATTTACTGTGTCTGCTGTTTACTGAGTCTGATATTTACTGTGTCTGCTGTTTACTGTGTCTGATATTTACTGTGTCTGATGTTTATTGAGTCTGATATTTACTGTGTCTGCTGTTTACTGTGTCTGATGTTTATTGAGTCTGATATTTACTGTGTCTGATATTTACTGTGTCTGCTGTTTACTGAGTCTGATATTTACTGTGTCTGCTGTTTACTGTGTCTGATATTTACTGTGTCTGCTGTTTACTGTGTCTGATGTTTACTGTGTCTGATGTTTATTGAGTCTGATATTTACTGTGTCTGCTGTTTACTGAGTCTGATATTTACTGTGTCTGCTGTTTACTGTGTCTGATGTTTACTGTGTCTGATGTTTACTGTGTCTGATGTTTATTGAGTCTGATATTTACTGTGTCTGCTGTTTACTGAGTCTGATATTTACTGTGTCTGCTGTTTACTGAGTCTGATATTTACTGTGTCTGCTGTTTACTGAGTCTGATGTTTACTGTGTCTGATATTTACTGTGTCTGCTGTTTACTGAGTCTGATATTTACTGTGTCTGCTGTTTACTGTGTCTGCTGTTTACTGTGTCTGATGTTTATTGAATCTGATATTTACTGTGTCTGCTGTTTACTGAGTCTGATATTTACTGTGTCTGCTGTTTACTGAGTCTGATATTTACTGTGTCTGCTGTTTACTGTGTCTGATATTTACTGTGTCTGCTGTTTACTGAGTCTGATATTTACTGTGTCTGCTGTTTACTGTGTCTGATGTTTACTGTGTCTGATGTTTATTGAGTCTGATATTTACTGTGTCTGCTGTTTACTGAGTCTGATATTTACTGTGTCTGCTGTTTACTGAGTCTGATATTTACTGTGTCTGCTGTTTACTGTGTCTGATGTTTACTGTGTCTGATGTTTACTGAGTCTGATATTTACTGTGTCTGATATTTACTGTGTCTGCTGTTTACTGAGTCTGATATTTACTGTGTCTGCTGTTTACTGTGTCTGATGTTTACTGAGTCTGATATTTACTGAGTCTGATATTTACTGTGTCTGCTGTTTACTGTGTCTGCTGTTTACTGTGTCTGATGTTTATTGAGTCTGATATTTACTGTGTCTGCTGTTTACTGAGTCTGATATTTACTGTGTCTGCTGTTTACTGAGTCTGATATTTACTGTGTCTGCTGTTTACTGTGTCTGCTGTTTACTGAGTCTGATATTTACTGTGTCTGCTGTTTACTGTGTCTGATGTTTACTGTGTCTGATGTTTATTGAGTCTGATATTTACTGTGTCTGCTGTTTACTGTGTCTGATGTTTATTGAGTCTGATATTTACTGTGTCTGCTGTTTACTGTGTCTGCTGTTTACTGAGTCTGATATTTACTGTGTCTGCTGTTTACTGTGTCTGATATTTACTGTGTCTGCTGTTTACTGAGTCTGATATTTACTGTGTCTGCTGTTTACTGTGTCTGCTGTTTACTGTGTCTGCTGTTTACTGTGTCTGCTGTTTACTGTGTCTGATGTTTACTGTGTCTGATGTTTATTGAGTCTGATATTTACTGTGTCTGATGTTTACTGTGTCTGCTGTTTACTGTGTCTGATGTTTACTGTGTCTGATGTTTATTGAGTCTGATATTTGCTGTGTCTGCTGTTTACTGTGTCTGATGTTTATTGAGTCTGATATTTACTGTGTATGATGTTTACTGTGTCTGATGTTTACTGAGCCTGATGTTCAATGTCTGTTGTTTACTGTGTCTGATATTTAATATGTTTTTATTGTATCTTTACTGAATCTGATTTTTACTGATTCGGATTTTAATTAATCTCGTGCTCTGATGCAACTGCAACAAGCCTAGGTTTAGACTGAAAACAGCGCACGCGCAAATATCAACCTAAATCAGGGGAAGATGTAGAACTGGCCTAATGTGGACCACTGCTAATATTCACACACACACACACACACACACACCTACCGAATCTCCGGTCCGCCGTGACGGAGAAGGCGAGGAAACACAGCAGTAGCCAATGAGCATCCATTCCGCCTCTAATGCACACCACACGCTAATACACCATCAATAATCCATCGATAATCCACTAATAATCCATTTCCCTTCTGCTTTTCTTCAGCGTCCCATCGTGTACGCTTCTTTTTTCGGGAAAAGAGGACAGACCTGATGTAGAGAACGAGAGAGAGAGAGAGAGAGAGAGCGGAGAAGGAGGGAGGGGAGGAGAAAAGCAGCAGCAGCAGGAGGAGGAGACGTAGAGCGTGCGCACAAACCTGGCTGCATTGGCCGCAGTGCGCGCTCTGAGTGGAGAGAGAGCGCCATGCATCGCTTTGACGTCACAAGCCGTCATTCCCTCCCTCCCTCTCTCTCTCTCTCTCTCTCTCCGTAGACTTATAGTACATTAAGCATCAAACCATTAAAAAAAATAAATCGTTCTTTCCATGATGTCACAAACTTACATTTACATATATCACAAATTTTTAGCATTTTAGCAATAATTACTGTGGTACTTTCTAAGATAGTCCAATCAGAAGAGAGGTCATTTACATAGGTCAATCCAAAAAGTAGAGTAAGAAGAACAGAGTGTTTGGTTCTGAGGTGAAGGGATCATAAACCCACAGTGATGCTGGGACTGCTGTATGAACAGCAATAAAACACAGGAACACTGAGGGGTACTGGCCTTTTAACTGGACAGAAATCAGTGTGTTTTCCTCTTCTACCAGCGGGGGGCGACAAAACCAGGCCTTGAAAGCCAGACTGAGAGAAACGTAATCAATATTGTCTTCTGAGGCAGTATCCTGAAGGAGGAAGGCAGCAAGTCATGTTTGTATCCATGGGTTTCAAGTAAAATAATTATCTTAGCCACCATTTTGAGGACTTATTATTATTAGTCATAAACACACAATAAAACTGATGTTTAAACAGTAATTGTATCTTCCACCACATTTATTTATATTTATTAAAATTACTATTTCTCATTTGACATTAAAATAATGTTTTCAAATGAGGAACCTGACCCATTTACTCACATCATGTAAATAGAACCCTGTTCCCACAGATATATAGGTAGCTATGTTTATGCCTGTTCAGTGTCTTGTCAGCAGAGGCTCAGGCTACATTCCAAATAGTGACATGCTCCCTACATAGTGCACTTCACAGATAATACATCTAAGAGTATTATACTTTGACAGGGAGGTGTACTAGAGCCTAATATAAATGGTTTTGAAATCAGACATTACAAAAAGCAGAGAAATGCACCGGGGGCTAACATGCTAACAGTATTTTATGTTGAGACACAAAAAGTGAAAATGCTAACATGGCTAACAGTAATGGTCATTTTTCATGTTATAAAACAAAGTGGGACGCTTTTCCCAACTGATGCAAAGAGGTGGTGAGCTTCTGTGCTTTAAAATGCTTTAAGTGACTCTTCAGCACAAGGGAGCCGTATAAGAGATAAATATATTCATGTTTTACATCTGTTTACTACAGATGCCCTGAAGGATCCAATGAAGTAAAAGGTTGATAATATGTTCAAGTTTTACGTTATTTTATTGTGCGTTTTATACACACCAGAAACAGTGGAATAAAAATATCTCTTTCATCACTTGTACAATTTTATGCCATGAAATAACGTTTTTAAAAAAGCTAACACTTAGCATGTTATACCAGTTGTGACCAGCAGATGGTATATTTCTTTTGGTTACCCCTCACTGCTTCACTGAAATAATTTAAGATTATTTTTAAAGACGTTTTTATGCCTCCTCTTTTCATATTTTTCTTCTCAGTGATAAGCAGAATGTGTTGGTTACTTCATCTGTCACTGTCCTGGCCATGTCATGACATACTGCTGCCTTGGATGTGTGTCTCAAATGCAATGCATTTACAGATATCTCAATATCTAAATTATGCTTTCTGTAGTTTTTCAAAATATCATTTTATTGTAGTCAGACCTGCCTCTGCAGCGCACCCTCTGGTTCAACTCTTCTATAGGCACAGATCCCTAAATATGACATGCCACATTCTGCAAATCAGTCAACCAGTGATACACCCCTCCATTACCTCCACCCATACCACGCCCATAAAAATGGCACAATATTGTTTTGTTTACATACCGTCCCTCCCATTTTTCATAGCTGAAGTAGGAGTGGATTTAGCAGGGTGCAGTTACAGCACCCATTACTTTATCTGTGTGTGTGCGGACACCTCCTTATCCATTATTTCATTCTGAATTTAAGGGTTTAATCAAGAATGTGATTCGTTTTACTACAATAACAGTAACGGCATAAACATTAGTGAGTTCAGATGCTGATGTTCATTAGTTCCAAAGGTATTGGATAATGATACCTGTGTAGTATTGTGTGTATATTACTGCGATTTACCATATCTCTGAATCAATAAAAAGTTGTTTGAACCAATAAGGGATGCTTACAGAGGTCAGTGACCTTTCTAAACATGTCCTTGTGAATCAAGAGCAAATACTAACAGTGTGAGGATATCATTCATACATTAATTCACTGTCTGTAACCCTTATCCAATTCAGGGCGGCGGTGGGTGGAAACCGGGGCACCCGGAGGAAACTCACGCAGACACAGAGAGAACACACCACACTCCTCGCAGACACTCACCCGGAGGAAACCCACGCAGACACAGGGAGAACACACCACACTCCTCACAGACAATCACCCGGAGGACACCCACGCAGACACAGGGAGAACACACCACACTCCTCACAGACAGTCACCCGGAGGAAACCCACGCAGACACAGAGAGAACACACCACACTCCTCACAGACAGTCACCCAGAGGAAACCCACACAGACACAGGGAGAACACACCACACTCCTCACAAACAGTCACCCGGAGGAAACCCACACAGACACAGAGAGAACACACCACACTCCTCACAGACAGTCACCCGGAGGAAACCCACACAGACACAGGGAGAACACACCACACTCCTCACAGACAGTCACCTGGAGCGGGACTCGAACCCACAACCTTCAGGACCCTGTGTGTATCCACTGTGAGGATAGCAGATCAGTTTGATCAAATTGTATATATGTCTTGTTAATAAATATAAATAAATTCTGAAAAATCACAAGAAGTTGTAAAGAAACAATCAACTCCGTACGTAGGCTTTATTTTGCTTTATTATTGAAAAGACAGTAGGGAAAATCTCTGTCTGTGTCTTTCTCTCTCTCTCTCTCACACACACACACACACACACTTTGATATATAAATTATACATAAAATTGATAAAGTGGTGGTAAATCAGATAAAGTATGACTGTTAAGCCAGAGAAATGCCCGACATGTCTCTCTTCTCCATGAACAGACTTGAAAACCCTCTTAAAACTGTCAGCCATCAGCAGTGTGTTCACCAACATTCACTGTAATCATTTCCGTGTGGAGTATTTAGAGGAGGTTCTCCGGTTCCAGTCAAGACCACTGTCCATTATTCTGACTTTGGGACTTCCTCTAGAACGAGAACACTTTTAGCGGACAATAACTCTGACATTAACCTTGTGTCTGAAACGGCTCCCTATTCACTATTCTCTACGCTATTCACTATATAGTGTGCTATAGGGAATTGAATGATTTCAGACCACACATTATGGGTAATATGCTACATGCTAATGTACATATGATGTACACTACTTTTTGCAGTGTACTGTGGGATTGTTTGAGCTGAATATTGTGCACCATGTTTTCAGAATCTACTACAAAACTGCGGATCCCAAAATAGTGCTCTATATAGTGAACAGGGCACAGTTGTGGATACAGCTTCTGTCTACATCTTCAGCACAGATTTATGGGGGAACTCCCCTATTCACTAATTCCCACATGACTCACTATACAGTGCACTATTATAGAGAACTGAAATCAGGAGGATAGTGAGCGATTTCAGACACTGATCTCATACTGTTTTTACCAAACAGAGCAGTGCATTATGGGTATCCGCTATCAGCTAGTGTATATGGGATCTGTTGCGGTGCATTGTGGGATTGTTTGAGTGCACTCAGATTTGTCCAATATGTTTTCAGACACTTCTACAAAATGGCGGAACCCCAAAATAGTGCAGTGTAATGAATAGAACAGTTTTGGACACAGAGCATGTGTTTACACCAAACGAAACACAAGGCACAGGCAATACACGCACACACTCTCTTCTGAAAGGCTGAATGTCAGGCTTCAGACAGACAAAAGAACACAGTCTATCTTAATTTATAGAATAATCAATATAGTAATAGTAATAATAATAATAATAATAATCAAAGCCCTTATTGGAAAAGGGGAAGTCAGAACGGAGGAGGTGAGGTGGACAGTGCAGAATTCAAAAATTAAGCAGAACCTGTTTATTCCCAAAGAGAAGATCAAGTTTTTGTTGTGTCTTGATCACAACATTTAATTAAGGCCTTTCTCGTGTGACTACAGTGTGGAATCTGTACATAAAGCAGATGTTAATATGAAAATGAGTGTATTTAATGGTAAATATGGAAATATTATTAATGATTTAGACAGATGTGAGTTACATGATACATCCTCACCACACACACACACATACATATATATATATATATAAAGTGCAAGCTGTCCTTAGTGTATGTACAGATTTGATTTAAGATGCAACACACACACACCCCCGTGCGTGCACACGTTTGTTTTTATTCAGTGTGGGGACTTTGCATTAACTTACATTACTTTCTTGGAGACATTTAACTTCCACCGGTACCAAGTTAGAATAAGACGACCCCTAGTGGGTTATACAGAATGGTAAAATATTTATTAATGACTATTAACTGGGAAGTAAACACCTTAAAAGTCATTAAAATCAGTTACAACACACAGACAGGAAGTACAACATTGACCTGTTTTTACCAGATACTGAGCACGCCCGTCTCTGCTGGTAAACCTCAGCTCTTTCCAGATACTCATCTTCCTTTGTGTTAGCCGTCAGTCAACATTAACCCTGTCAGCGTCATCACATATTAAATATATATTTTTAAAACCACTTTAGCAGTAATAATAAATGAACCAAACAGAACGTACTGAACAGAATCAGAATCCACGATAATGTGGTATACCTCAAAATATGAAACAACTCAATTCACTTTCTAAATTCTCAACATATTCTTGAGCTTGGCTTTTGTAGTAAGTTCTCTCTTACTTTCACTGCTAGAAAGGTCACTGTTGCCCTTTCTGTGTGTTACAAATGATTATTACATTTTCAAAGTCTTTACAACAGAATAAACCTTTATTAAACCATTAATAAACCTTTAAAAGTGTAATCTTATTTTATTAATTAAGGGTATCCCTTAATTATAACTACTATTAGCCTGACTAGGGCTGCATGATAATGGGTTAAATGCTGCAGTATATAAATATGCACCTGGGGGAGCTGTTTATTTATGGAGAAATACAGCACCATGCTCCACACTGTACTCCACGTGACATCACACACCCTAACTTTACTGTAACCTCGTCTAAACCCTGCCATTAATTTCACCTCAACACTTTTACACTTAACTTTAACCAAACCTCGCCTAAGGCTTAAGGCTTGTGCTCCCCACAAGGAAGACTCCAAAGTGTGAGAATGTAAACAGAATTTAGTCCCCACAACATGAATGAAACACGGTGTGCACCCACACACACGCATATGCACACACACACACACACACACACAGCTCTCTGTGATTTATATTCTACTGATTTATTTATTGTTAAAACCAACTTGACGACAGCGGAGATGTTTTCTTTTTGTTTTGCTTACACTTACATTCTTTAAAGGTTCACCATAAAAGCACAGAACACACTCCAGTCAACGTATTAGAAGTGTGTCTTGAGTGTGTTTTCTGGATCTGTTTATAAATATGAAGACATTCAGGTGTGTGTAAAGTCAGCTGTGTGCTGCAGTTGAGACAGATGCAGAAATCATAAGGAAAGCCTGGGGAGTATCTCTTTAAAATAGACTTTACAGAGAATCTCTCTCTCGCTCTCTCCTTTCAGCTCTCATACTCCACTCGTTTCTATTGCACAAATGAAAACAAGAGACCTCTCTCGCTCAGCAGGTCCTCGCAATAAAAATATCCTGATTAAAAAAATAATAGATATTGTTATATTTTATCATATGTACAATCTGTGTCCCAGAGCAGGGTTTACAGGCAAAGTGAGTGTTTTCTAATTAACTTGACTTCTTCAGCCCATCTTCACTCAGTTCGTACCTGAAACAACACACACACACACACACTTACAAACTGCAAGGCACACAACATCACATAAAAACCTAAGTAGAGGGCTGTCTTACCACTGGGTCAAGCCTTTTGAAAGGTCTTCAGAATTCACCAGCACCTAACAGACACACACACACACACACACACACACACACACACACACACACACACTTTTAATACATTTATTTAAAAAAAGCCATTCTCTCACTGTCTTTCGCTCCTTCTCTCACTTTTCCTTTACCTTTCCCAGAAGTCCTTTGTGTCTGGAGAGAAGTCCTCCCCCATTCTTCACCGCAACATCCAGAGTCCTTTTGTTTAACTCCACCTGAGAGACAGAGAACTCAAACCTGAACACACACACACACACAGAGAGAGAGAGAGAGAGAAAAACACATCACTCCGCATTGATGCAGAATTCTGTTTTATTTTAATAAACTTCAGAGCTTAATACTAAGAAACAAGTAAATGAAAGGAGGAAAAAAGAGGAGGGTAAAGGGGAGAAGAGAAAGGCAAAGAGCTGAAGAGAGAGGAGAGAAAATAAGAAAACGGAAGAAAAAAAGGAGGATCCACAACACTAACGTTTGGTCAAACGTGGGGTTGACGGTTTTCTTCACTGTGTGAGTTTTTCTGCGTCCCGATCGGCGCTTGTCCGGGAGCAAATATAAACGAACGTACGGGTCAGAACCGCTTTCAGTAAAGGCTATCAGACTCCTGCAGACAGACAGAAAAACACAGAGTTGGGTGGTTAGTATTTACAGAAGAGAGAGAGAGAGAAAGAGAGAGAGAGAGAGAGACACAGAGAGAGAGACACAGACACACACAGAGAGAGAGAGAGACAGAGACACAGAGAGAGACACAGAGAGAGAGAAAGCGAGGAAGTGTGAGAGAGAGAGAGAGAGAGCGAGGAAGTGTGTGAGAGAGAGAGACAGACAGACAGAGACTTACTGGCATCGGTGTACCACTACTACGAGTTTGTTTCGGTGGGAGCTGTGTCTGATCGTCAGCTCAATCTGCCCCAGATGGAAGTGACTAGGAGGCGACCCACTGTGGACACAGACAGTGGTAAATGAAGTGGTAAATGTTATTTTGAGGTCGTGAACAGCTGTGACCTCGTCGAGAGTTAATCTGTAGAACCGCTCTCTTCTGAATGTGTCTGAGACTGTAACTGGGGTTGCGCAGAGGTAGGGGCTGGTACACAGCTCTATACAGTGACTAGCTCTACTCCACCAATCACTGATGAGGAGGTGTGTTCAAACTTTGGACTGGTACTGTATATATACCAACAAATAAATATATCAGCCCCATAACCCTTCTGTATCTGTATATGACCACACTGTATCTGAGCTGAGTTTAGTGTGCTGTGTGCAGAGCTGTGTGTGTGTGTATAAGTGTCACTTCTGTATTCTCATTTTTAGTTTAGTGTAGTGTAGTGTGCGTGTGCGTGTGTGCGTGTGTGTGCTTACTTGTGGAGTTGCTGTATTCTGTTGTGCAGTTCCTGCGAGGCGCCAGGGTTGGAGATGTCCGAGGCAATGCTGGGTGTGGGCTCTTTGTGGAGGTTGAGGTTAGATCCGGAGATGGCGAGACTGGAGGAGCTTTTCCTGGTCTCCTTCAGATGAGCTGGAGATGCCTCGGACGCTGAGCTGGTGGAGAGGCGCTCCACCTTCCCCACCGGTTCAGGCACAGTACTGAGGGGTTCTGGAGCGGTTGGGGGCTGAGACGGCACCTTAGGAGCTACTCCTGAACTTGATGGGGTTGGGACGGCGCTGGAATTAGAGGTGTTTTTGGGAACTTTGACGTTAGAGGAGTTTTTGGGAGCGCTCTGATTGGAGGCTCCTGAAACGGTGCTGGAACTCTGATGACGGACCTGAACTGAAGATGGATGCTCCGATGCTGACAGTTTCTCCAAACTGAGAATCTGGAATACAGATAAATAAAGAACAATCCCAGTTCGATTTGCTCCCCACACGGTTCCGCCCTGAATGAGTTATGAGTGTGTGTTTGTGTTGTACCCTCATTGCCATCTTCATCTTCAGGGTGGCGCCGGGTCCTGCACTCTTTAGAGGAAACCTGTGACTCAGAATCATGTTCTCTGCATCCAGTAGCTGAGTCAGAGGCAGAGTCAAAGTCCCCAGACTACACTCATGCCTCTCATCCTTCACCTACAGACACAGGTAAGCACACACCACACCCACTATCATTAACATATTTATCATTTACCTCATCATTACCGTTGTCTACAGCTGGACGATACTGGCAAATATATATCACAATATATCTCTTCATTTCGGTCGATACGATATAATTCCGATATCGATGTGAACAATAAAAAAGCCACAGAAAAACTGCCAAGAACTGAACACTGAACTGAACTAAACATCACCCTCCAACAACAGCCTCTGGGATTAGTCAATATTAATATTTTTAAACTAAATTTCAAACTGAGCTGACGACAGCACCCTCTAATGACCGTCAGTCAGTTACAGATGCTGTAAATAATGTGTACTGAAATAATGAAAATGTGTTTAAAAATCTTATCATTGTTATTGAAACAGGGTGACACGGTGGTGTAGCCGGTAGTGTCGGAGTCACACAGCTCCAGGGACATGGTGGTTGTGGGCTCGATTCCCGCTCCAGGTGACTGTCTGTGAGGAGTGTGGTGTGTTCTCTCTGTGTCTGCGTGGGTTTCCTCCGGGTGACTGTCTGTGAGGAGTGTGGTGTGTTCTCTCTGTGTCTGCGTGGGTTTCCTCCGGGTGACTGTCTGTGAGGAGTGTGGTGTGTTCTCCCTGTGTCTGCGTGGGTTTCCTCCGGGTGACTGTCTGTGAGGATTCTGGTGTGTTCTCCCTGTGTCTGCGTGGGTTTCCTCCGGGTGACTGTCTGTGAGGAGTGTGGTGTGTTCTCCCCGTGTCTGCGTGGGTTTCCTCCGGGTGACTGTCTGTGAGGATTCTGGTGTGTTCTCTCTGTGTCTGCGTGGGTTTCCTCCGGGTGCTCTGGTTTCCTCCCACACTCCAAAAACACATGTTGGTAGGTGGATTGGAGACTCAAAAGTGCCGGAGGTGTGAGTGTGTGTCTGTGTTGCCCTGTGAAGGACTGTCGGACCCTCCAGTGTGTATTCCTGCCTTGCGCCCAGTGATTCTGGGTAGGCTCTGGACCCACCGCCGCCCTGAACTGGATAATCGGTTACAGATAATGGATGGATGTTATTGAAACACTTTATATTGCAAGATTCATACTGATAATGAATTAATGTCCAGCCCTAACATTAACAGGTAAACACACAAACGCATTTAAGCACATTGACCTGAATATGACTCCTGAATGACATACAATGACTAAACCTGAGGTTCCCAAAGTCCAAACTGTGAGGTGTGTGGGCAAAGCATACACACACAAAGAACGTCCAGTGTAACAGTGTTTTTTATTTTTTTTTTTTAAAGAAATTCCAGTGGAGTCTGGAAGTGTGTGTGTGTGTGTGTGTGTGTGTGTGTGTGTGTGTGTGTGTGTGTGATTTACCTCCACTTCCAGTTCCTGAGTCTTTGGGTTGTGTATGAAGAATGTGAAGGCCTCTTCCCAAACAGGTTCATTAGTTTTGTAGCGAGTCTGAAACAAACATAAAAAGAAGAACAACAGGGAGTTATTTCTTTCTCAGGAAATTAACACATTTCTTTCTCTAAACCCAACACTGTCAGAAGTCCTCACGCTGAGGAGGATAAACACTCACCTTGCTCTCGAAGGTCTTGTGTCCGACTCTGAACTGGACCAAGGGACTGGGCTCACTGCTCACCTTCTTTGCCGACTACAGAAAAACAGTGAGGTTACTGCAACTTACTGTTAAAGCTCTACATAGTTTCTGTTTCACTGAACAGCAGCATGTGACACATATGACACACTGAAATATAGTTGTGTATGAAACTGAGGGTGAAATATTTGATTGATTTCTAGAAACCAAGAAGAGGCCACACTGAGATAAAAACCCAAATCACAGTGGGATAGAACCCCAACTATTCTGGAAGAACCTGAGTCAAACAGGAATAAACACTTAAAATATGGAATCAAAAAGGGTCAAAAAGATTTTGATTTTGTAAAACAATACTCACAAATGTAAAATGTGACTTTGTAACTGCCTTTGAGCAACTACAGACACGTAAAACTAAAATCCACACATGTATTGGAATGCACAAATTTAACACAACAACAACAACGACAATAACTTAAAATCACAAATGTGTAAAAATGATCAGCATTTGTAAATGAAATGTGGTGAATGTGTGAAGCAGTACCTTCTCAAACGGCTTAAAATGTGCAAGAGCAGACCTTTTTAAAGGTTCCAAATGTGACAGTGGGAGTTTTTGAATGAGGTGGAAAAATCCACACATTCTCCTTCTCTGCTGCGTGTGTGAATCTCTTTTTGCAGATGAGGATTTAAGACCCTGTTTTGACGGACAATTAATGGACCAATAGGAAAGCAGAACACTGATTAGTTTCTGTCAACCATAGCGCATAGTCAACTTGTTCTTTCCAGTGAACGCTGCGTTTCTACACGTTTAGAGGGGAATCAGGAATACGTCATGAGTTGCGTTCACTGGAAAGAACCAAGGTTCCAAGAATCAGGAACAAAACGGGGTTTCAGAACCCGAGTTCATTGGGGGGGGGGGGGGAGTGCTATGGACGACAGCAACAAATCAGTGTTCTGATTGGTTAAACAAACCTCGCGATCTGATTGGTACAGCTAAAGCGTTCCTATTGGTCCCCCAAAACAGGGTCTTAAATCCTCAACTAAAAAGTATTGTTTTACAAACTCAAAATCTTTTTGACCCTTTTTTGACTCCATATTAAAACCATCATGAGATTAAAAACCAAACTGAAGCATGGTTGGAAAAATCTCCAGGATAAATCTGGCGATGTTATCGGGGGGACTTACATATAAAATATAGTGATTATTTCACTTATAGATGTCCTTGTCATATAAAAAATAACACAGATCAGTAAACAGGACGCAAGCAGAACAACGTGCCAGGTTAAATGCTGGAGGTTAGTTCTATGCAAGTCCTGCACCACACACACACACACACCCCATTCATACAGAACTGTTGTGTGGATGCATCAACACTGTATCCATTATTAATATCCATCACTACATCATCAGAGGCTACAGGAAATGGTCGACTGGAAAGTAAAACTTTCTGGACCTGTGTTTGTTGATGAACATGTCCATTACCTTCAGTGCTTTATTGATTGAGGACTCCTTCAGACCTGCATGGTTGAATTCTAATGGATTGCGCTTTTTCCCCGAGGAGGAAGAGGAAGAAGATGAGCCCGCGCACACACCCACACACCCACACACACAGCATTGGGGATTAGAAGAGAGCATGCATGGAGAGGTTAGAACCATGAAACCACAAAAATCAAAAACACACCCTCAACAAAACACAGGATGAGAAACAGGACAAAATCTCAAAAGCCCCAAACACGACAGAAAAGAGAACAGTCACAAGAAAAGTCAAATTTACATTGTTCTGTGTTAATGTTAACGTTAATGCAGCAGATTAGTGGGAGACGGACTCATTCTGGGTTGTATACATTTATCATGGATAATAAAGATATGTTAAAGTAACATTATGTATGACAGGGCTTTATTAGCCACGCTGAGAGGGAAATGAGGGTAGAGTCAAAGGGAGACAGAGAAAGCAGAAAAACAGGATCGAATGATTGAGAGATGGAGAGATGAAGAGAGAAAAGAAAAGACAATCCACTGGAGTCTTACTCACCTTTCACTTCAGTGGGAGGTTTACAGATAGTAAACAAATATAATCTGAACACAATTTATATTATCTACAATTTTATAAAACTCTTACTGTTTATACGAAAGAACACCATCTTCATAAACATCCAGCTCAAAGTGAAGCACGTGAAAATGAAATCTACTTCATACAACATGCAGTGAGACACAAACAGTCAGTCACACTGACAGCTCTACACAACAACCTGTGGTGGATTTAGGAACAGGTAACCAGGGCAACCGCTAAGGCCCAGTTGTGAAAATATATCAAACACAAGATAGCGATGGGCGAAACCATATTTCTCAAAATATTATCACATTATACGGTATTACTGTAGGGTGAGGCTGGGGATTGCACTGTTGGGCTGAAGGGTTTTCAGCTCTGTGCAGTTCAGCTCAGAACATCTCCACACTGGAATTCAGTGAGCTCCTGAGGGTGAACCATTCTTTTAAATGTTTGTAGAAGCAGTCTGCACGCCTAGGGGCCTGGTTTTTAGTCAGTGCCCATGAAAGTGACTGAGGAATATTAGTTTTAGGACATTTCTGGGATGCTTAGGAAAAAAGACATTCTGGAATCCTGGGGTGTGCACTCGTGGCATTGGGTGGTATCCAATGGGTGGGTTTGCACAGGGAATCACACAAGCTAGAACCGCCAGTGACAACTGACTACACAGCATCTCCACATGTGCACACACACACACACACACACACACACACCAGTTGAAGCAGTAGAGACTCCTGCCTTTATAAAGCCACTGCCTTCATTCAGAAACATGCAGTTACTACAAGATTAATGCCTTTAGTGCAAACATAAAATAAAGAACAGGCAGTTCAGTGACTCTGGGCTTTGGAAAACAACAGAACTGTGCAGAGACTCAGAACCATGCAGAAGTGAAGGAGGTGGGACATTCCGGCAGCTTCTGCTCAGAGTGAAATGGATACAGATGGATACAGATCCATCAGGACAGGGAAAGCATCGTCACACAGAGCAGAATCAAAGACAAACTCATAGAAAGTGGAGTAGAACACAGTCAGAGGAGGAAAAACTCACAAACAAAGTGGTGTAGAGAGAGGAGGTGTTTTCGCAGAACACCAACCCCGCAGTGCGCCGTTCCTTTAGACACCCAGCACCAAAGTCCCCCTCAAACACACTCTACACAGATGGAAAACACAGGGAAAGGGAGAGGGAGGAAAGAGAAGGACAGAGGGACGAAGGAAGGAGAGTACAGTGTTCAGGAAGAGAACGGTGGAAGGAAAGAGGCATGTGAACACTGCACCAAAAGCAGAAATGAGAACAGATTGGAGCAAGAGTTTCTATACGATCACTTTACAGTGGAACACGAGAACACTGCATCAAAGAAAACACCACTCAAGCTGTGTGTCATTCTGTAGCAGGGGATTATAATAAGACTTCCAGAGAGAGAGAGAGAGAGAGAGAGCAAGAGAGATATTGTACATACAGGCAAGTTCCTGGCAGAGTCGAGATGTATGATCAGCACGGCTGAGGAGAGTCCGTCATTTGCCTGCCCTTTATCTGCTCTAACACTATTCAACACCTGGAACACGAACACACACACAAACAGAGATTGTTGCCTTGATATATAAAGAAAAACAGTAGCATAAACACGTGTGGAAGAGAGAGAGAGAGAGAGAGAGAGAGACAGAGAGAGAGAGAGAGACAGAGAGAAGAGAGACACAGAGAGACAGATACAGAGAGAGACACACAGAAAGACAGAGAGAGAGAATAATACCTGGTCCAGTTTATCTGCTGTAGAGAGAAGTGAGAGCCACTCCAGCTTTAAGTGTAATTTTCCAGAGGCAACCTCTTCTAGAACAAACCACTGAACAATAAACACAAACACACACCTGTGAGGATTAATCTGAGCATGAAACACATTTTATTTCTGTTTTCTATTAGATTTTGAACCATTTTTGTGCATCTCTGAAAGTCACTGCTGTTTACCTCATCCACTTTCTGTTCCTTCTGCAACTCGGCGACGTCGATCACAAGCCTTGGGAACACAAACAAAAAGACTCTGTAAACCAACAACAGTCTTCACATTTTTATTTTTATTTTACAGATTTCCACCCTGCTCCCAAACTTTCGCTGAATCATTAGTCATTAGTCACGGCCAGTTCCACCGGTCCCTGAGTGAGGACAGGGTCAGTGTTTAGACCACAGAGGGGCCGAGAGGCCACAGAGTCATTTATATTTCAAATTAAATGTTGTTTTGTTTTTAATCACTTTTGAAACACTACCTGCCAAGGAAGTCATCTTCATCAGGATCTTCATCAAACAGCTCAATCTCCAGGTTCGGAGCATTGGCATTTTCACACACATACGCCTAAAACACACACACACACACACACACACACACACACACACACACACACACACACACACTTTTAGTGCTGTGAAAATGAATGTTAACCCGTACCAGATTTTAACACAAATTTGTTTTTTGCCACAACTTTCTCTCACTTTTACAGAGTCTCACATATTAATGGTTTTATTTAGCAATCATTTTTTAAAATTAAACTCAGCATCACTACAGTTGAGTTCAGAAGGCAGTTCACTGTTTCTATGTTTGTGCCGTAGATTAAATGTTCTCCATTAAAGCCTCTGTGTCTGAAGCTAAATCTCTCCCTGAAACAAAATGAGAAATTCTAATCCAAATAACATCAAAATTACACTGAGATATTAGAATAAAGTAAAAAGAATGGTTCTCTCTCTCTGTCTGTCTGTCTCTCTCTCTCTCTCTCTGTGTCTCTCTTTCTCTGTCTCTGTGTGTGTCTCTCTCTGTCTGTCTGTATGTCTCTCTCTCTTTGTGTCTGTCTGTCTCTCTCTCTTTGTGTCTGTCTGTATGTCTCTCTCTCTTTGTGTCTATCTGTGTGTGTCTCTCTCATATCAGGATCAATTTTGGAAAATCTTGTGATTAATTAGTAGATTTTTTTTAGTTCGTCGTTTTTTATTTAGTGGATTTTAGTAATGAAATGACACTGGGCTAATGACACCCCTATGTTGGGCGTGTGGCAGCGCAGTGGTAATTCATGCTGTTTCAAGCATAAAAGTACAACCTGGTTCTATATTTACGCTGGTCATTCGTACCATTGGCTACTATTCTTTCTAATTCATGCAATGCCTGTGCCTCATCAGCGCTCTGCCTGGTGGTGTCTGCTGTGAAACAGCGAGTGACACAGTAGTTCAAACGTGCCTCGCATGTCACTTTTTCTCGGCGTAACGTGGGGAAGCTCAGAGTGAGAGACAATAACTGCTGAGAATTATTTTCATGACGATGAATAACGTTTCTGAACAGAACCTAAAGAACAGATACAGACTGTTAGTTTCATCACACGAGAGGAAACACACCTCGTAAACTTCATTCCATCTGGGGTTCAGGTTGTCCTTGATGACTTTACTCTGGAAAAGCTGGTTCCCAATCTTAATGACGCCATATGGATCCGACTTCCCTTTGATCAGACCGCCCAAGAACTTATCCTTAGCCAAGAGGTCCTGAGCCTCCAGAAAGTGCACCCGCAAAACACCCTGCGAACACACACACACACATACACACAGAGATTTAAATATAGTGTGGAGCTAGAACACAGAGAATGTGAAATATAGATCTGAAGGAGTCAGGTTTGAGGAAAGACAGTCCTCCAGGGGGCAGCAGCACAAACGCCTGCCTGTGTTTTTCTAAAGGAAAAATGCAACTTATTCCAAGACTCTGAAAGGGTTTAATCTGAGATAAGATAAGGAAAGGTGAGGTGCAGTAAATTTCAGGGGTAAGAGACAACGATTACCTTCGGTATGGGGAAGCGCAGCTGTGCCATTTGTGCTTCTCCCAGCAGTGGGATGGTTATTTTATTCGGCAAAATCAAGTAACTGCCGATAATATCCTCGATTACTCCATCAAACAGGCCACTGAAAGAGAAAGAGAGAGAGAGAGAGAGAGACAGAAAGAGAGTGAGACAGAGCGAGAGTGAGCGCGAGAGAGAGAGAGAGAGAAAGAGACAGCGAGAGAGACAGACAGACAGAAAGAGAGTGAGACAGAGCGAGAGAGAGAGAGAGTGAGACAGAGCGAGAGAGAGAGAGAGGGAGAAAGAGAGAGAGAGAGAGAGAAAGAGAGAGACAGACAGACAGAAAGAGAGTGAGACAGAGCGAGAGCGAGAGAGAGAGAGAGAGAGAGAGAAAGAGAGAGCGAGAGAGAGAGAGACAGACAGACAGAAAGAGAGTGAGACAGAGCGAGAGCGAGCGAGAGAGAGAGAGAGGGAGAAAGAGAGAGAGAGAGACAGACAGACAGAAAGAGAGTGAGACAGAGCGAGAGCGAGCGAGAGAGGGAGAGACAGAGAGAGAGACAGAGAATAAGGATAAATTGTTCTAAATAACAATAAAGATAATTAAAAATAATATGAACTTCTAGAAACCTGTCAGAACATAAAATGCATCAAGACTGAACCAAACCATGTTTAAATGTGTTGGGGGTGGGGCTTCAGCACAGATTCATACACCACAACACATCACCACCTGATGCACATGTGTTAACCCCAATGTACACAAACTCTTTTCAAAATTACTATTCACAGCTTTCTGTATTTACTACATTCACATATTGTGTGTGAGCAGTGTTGTGTGTGTGTATGCATGTTGTAGTTCTCAAACACGGCCACCAGAAGGAGGGAGTGAGCTACAGTATAAGAAGGGTGTTGTCCTGCTGTGCTTGAGTTGTAAAGAAGGCAAGCTTAGAGCTTAATCCACAACATACACCACCCTTTACACAGAGAGAGAGAGAGAGAGAGAGAGAGAGAGAGAGAAACTGGTGAGCCGCTGGTTAGCCTTTAAAGGCAATGATCACAATTATAAATTTAATTCAGTAAACATTTTTTACATTTCTTTCCTCACCATATGCTTTCTCTCAGTTTGTCTGAGTACTGCAAAAGGGTTCAGGTGTTTATACACAGACCTGGCTTGGTAAATGGGGAAAAAAAATCTCGGTCTGAAATCTCGGTCTGAACTGGCCCAGACGATCTCTTTCTCTCAGCCTCTGGAGGCGTGTGGAGAGTGGGGGGACCTCAAGAGGTTGAAAAGCATGAAAAGAGATGAGGATGCGTCTCTACTTATGCTCCACAGGAGGGAAACACGTACTTATACATTACATAAGACAGAACTGACTCTGAACTGGGGAGACCAGTAAACACACACTGAAATAAAATATAAACTTAGACCATAAAAGTTAAACTTCAGCCATGAACAAGGTGCAGTCGCTACTTTCTCTAACACACAGTTCCACCTTAAAACATGGAGCTTCTGAACAAACAGAGACAGAGATGGCAGTGTGGTTTGCTGTGAGAGCTGTAGCTCTCCTGAATCATCTATGTTGCCTTGAAGGACCTTTTATGGGTAAGAGAGAGACTACACAGACACACACACACCCAGGTTCTGGATGACGTTCTTTTTAGAAATCTGCAACTAGTGACCTGTCCCTCTACATCTGATAAAGCGGACAAGGCATCGCTCACGCTCACACACACTCTAACAATCTGTAACACTGCCAGAAAATTTGGTGAATGATGCAAATCTCTGATGAGGAAACAGGGACTCTCCGAGTGAAAGAGTAAAGAGAATGAGTGAGAGAGAGGGAGCGTGTGTAACCAGTGTTGCTCAGAGACAGCATTTACACTGGGGAGAGAGAGTGTGTGTGTGTGTGTGTGTACAGGGCCAGTAAAAAAAACAAACAAAAAAAAAAAAAACAGTGTGTGTACTCACACTCTTGCACAAAATGTCCACAGTTTCTCACACTGAGGTAATACAGAGCAGACCCTGAAACCCCACTGTGTCCAGCTCCAGACCCAAGGAACTGTTCCACTGCTGTTCTCAAATGAACACTTTCAGGAGTCAGACAGTGTGAGCTTCACAGCAGAGCTAGGACTGGGTAACATTTATTTTATTTACTGAAGATGCCATAGCCACCACCTAACTACATCGTAGCATGTACCTGGGAT
Source organism: Hoplias malabaricus (assembly GCF_029633855.1). Classification (NCBI taxonomy): domain Eukaryota; kingdom Metazoa; phylum Chordata; class Actinopteri; order Characiformes; family Erythrinidae; genus Hoplias; species Hoplias malabaricus. The sequence goes on from NC_089818.1 coordinate 1,874,474, forward strand.
ATGACCGAGTCTAGAAAGACAGGACTCACTGAGATGAAGTGTCATTTAATGAAAGTGTCCTAGGCAAAAAAAGAGCAACACCACAATCCACTCTTACACAGACATCTGAGTAAACACTCGGCATGCCGTAGCAACGACCTGCCACAGGCCTAGCAACCACCTGGAACACCAGACCAACCATGTGGGATATATCAGGCTTTCTCACCCTCTGAGGTGCTGTCAAAAATATCCTGGAGTTGCTGACAATAACAGTAACCACTTGCCGAGTTTGAAACTTAACATCAGAATGTTTTGAGAAAATGAAAAAGTCAAAATATTCCTTTCATTTTCAAACATTAGAATCAATCATTAAAGCAGTCCGAGTCTGACACTGACAGCAGGTCTGTGGTCATAAACACAAACAACCCACTGTTCTCCATATGCTCACTATGTTTCCTGTTCAGCTGCAGGGCCTCGTTACTGACATACGGCACACAGGAGCGAGCATCTCTTTATGAACCAAACCAAACAAACACAAACAGTGAAATGAAAACAGTTTTTAATGTCTGACTCACTTCAGTCCAGGGATGTCCAGCATGTTGGTCAGACCCGTCCAGTTAATGTCCAACATCTAAAAAACCCACAAAAACACCGATAAATACACACAAATACACACAGACTTTAACACACACACAAATACAGGGCTCTGTGCTTCTTGCTCTCCTCTTTTCACATAGAAATGAAGTGTTGGTTCATTCATCACGAGACATTTCCTGGTTCAAGTGAATTACAGTCAAAATACACAGTAAATACAGAGTGTGTTCGTCATGTCTTTGCTGTTCCAGAGGTTTTTGTAAAATACTGATCTGTAAAACACTAAAGCCACGATGGACTCTGCTTCCTCTCCAGAGTCTGTGTGTGTGTGGATAATCAATACAGACTGATCAATACAGATAAAGCCCAGAGTAATCGATAATGAGGTTTACTGACACCAGCTTCAGACCAAATCCCAAAATCAGCACTTCCTTAACCTTGTGTTCCAGCTTGGGTTCCATTGTTTATCTAGAAAGGTAGTGACATTTAAATACCTTTAATCATTCACTTACGTTTAGGAACTGCACCATATGGGGGCGCTAATGAATCAGCATTTCACATCAAAAGACACACAGTCGCTGAATGTTGCTCACATTGAGAAATGTAATCAGGTTTTATAACCAGTGAAAGCCCAACTATTAAGTTTCACTAGTTCGTGGGGAACCAGCATCAGCTCCAGCATCAGCTCCAGTGCTGTGTTGCTGGGAAAAGGATATATGTTAGAAAGCCCATATTGGGGCAGGTTGGGCCCTGGCTGCGGCTCCTGACAGCGTATGATCAGTTATTTTTTCTTCAAAAGACTACAAACGTGAAGCACTGTACAGAGATGACATGTGAAACTCAAATGCACCTTTTACTCGCCTAGAAAAACGTCATCAAAGTGCACACTTCAAGGAAGGGGTTTAGGGCCTAGGGGAAGAAGTAGGATGGGGGGAGGTCTGCATGCAGCAAAATCTAGAAATCCCGGCTGGACACATTTATTTAGGTCCCAAAAAAGAGGACTTGTCCGGCTAAAAGAGGACGTATGATGACCTGAGTGTGTGTCCTTGTTTTCGGAGAACTCTAAACTACAGTTCTGTTCCTAGGCTCTGTTTCTCTCTCTCCCTGTGTGTGTGTGTGTGTGTGTGTGTGTGTGTGTGTGTGTGTGTATCTGCCCTTTATCACTTGTTATTATAACATTAGAATTGGACTCAATAACAGAACATGTTCTACCTGGACTCTCTCTGAGAGCTGGACACCTTTCACAGAACAACAAAGGCCTAAAGGCCTCTAATTTTGAACAAAGCTTGTCACAGAGTAGAGCTCTCATTAAGACTCCCAGGAACGGTGTTTACTTGAGGAAAAAGGGTAGAATATGTGCCCTTTAGGATGTGAATATTTGTGCTGTGAAGATTGCTGTGAGACGATTTATTGAATGAAGCCAGGTCATGTTTAATCAGGGACCTGAGGAAAAGCATGGAGCTTTGGAGAGAGCAGTAAAGTGAAATAATGGAACTTTTTAGAAACACACACACACCCTTTAGACTGCGGCAAAACAAGCAGACCATTGTGTGTGTGTGTGTGAGAGAGAGTGTAATTCCAGAATTTCTGAAGTCAGAGTATACAGAACAGGTCACACATAAACAAACTACCACTAGTGCCACATCTTATCACTATGTTACAGAGCAATTATCCACCCTGCCCTTAGGACAGAGACACACACACACACACATACACACACACACACACAGAGAAACATCACAGAAGAAGGTCTTCACCAAACATGGACATGCTGATGCCGGCCAAGCCGTTTCCGTAGAGAGGGGAGAGGATGTTATTATGGGATGTTATTACGGCACAAATAAGATTAAACACTGCTGTTCATCAGATGAGATACACACTTCTGAAAACAGATCCAGCACGAAGCTAAACTCCCAGAAAGTTCTGACCCCAGTGGACAGTGAAGCGTTATAAACCCTGTGAAGTCCTCCAGCTGTAGACTCGCTTGATCGAGTTGTGATTAAAGCTGTTATTATTGAGTTCCAGTTCCACCCAGTTTCAGCTTTCCTCGCCCCTACAAACCAGATCCTGCTCAACAGGTAAAAACCAAGCCTCCAGGAGCCTGACAGGTGTGACAGAGTTAAAACTGCAGAACTGTGTTGCCCCCAACACAGGCCCCTGTCTCTGCACTCGTCTTGACACAGAGTTTCCCCAAATACGTGGAACCTCTGACTCTGGAGCGGCACCTCAGACTCTCCCCAGCTCCACCGTTAAACTAAACTCAAACAGAACCTTTTACAGAGTGCCACCGAAGCCTGAATTGATGATTGTAACTGTAAAGAATGTGTCTGCAGGTAGGTGGGTGTGTGTGTGTGTGTGTGTGTGTGTGTGTGTGTGAGTGAGAGAGAGATGGAGAAAGAACATTGTTCCTCGTTCTTACTGCCCTAATAATTCACACAAAATCACACCTAGGATTCATCTCAGACTCACGCTGGAACAATCCAGAAATATTCACCTCAACCTCACAAGCCCCAACAGGTCCAGTCACGTTCAGACCGCATTTCTCATTATTTCTCAAATATTTCTCAGAATCAGGTCAAGATAACTTTCTTCTACTTGTTTCTCACATTCAGATCCTAAGGGGGTCAACAGGGAGCTATTGTCCATGTAGGATTTCCTGCTTCCTTCCCAATATCAAATAAAATAAAACAAAATAAAAATAATAAAAACACAACAGACTGTAAATGGATAAAAAAAACAGTGTCTGGGTCCGGTGCTAGGCTTTCTCTCTCTCTGCTCACAGCAGAGAAACACCATCTGGAGGTTTTTAGACAACGGAGAGACTCCAAACGCTGAAAAGCACCAACCGAGATGAGGATGTTGCTCTTTTCCTGCTCCATAGGGGGGTCACACTGACTTATTTTTGCTGTTACAGTTACATTACTTAAAGTGGAACTGACTCTAAATTCAGGAGAGCGCTAACTGCATGAAAGTAAACGCAGAGGGAATGTGCTACAAAACTAAACAGCTCAAGCTTCTGAACGTAAACAAACCACAATCATAGATGTTCCCTTTAAAGGAACACTACGTAATATTTTTACCTGGTTTCAGTACAGTGCTGTAAAAATGAATGTAAGCTTTGAGAGGACGTGCCCTATTAAGGAAGAAATTAACACTGAATATTTAGCGTGTAGCATAAATGAGCCTTTAGGGACCCTGTTTGATGGAATGCAGCTGATCAGATTTTTCCTGTACGTCGACTGCTGTAATGAAAGCACCGAGCCAGTTCTTCACAGACATTGCATAACTCTGTATTTATCTGCCGCAGAGACATTTCACCTTGGCCTGGTTTTTCTGGAAGGTTTAGCAGGTCAGGGTTCTGGAGGAGTTTGATTCTGAAGATAGGGCTTTTCAACAGAGGAATGACTGAAGACAGGTAAAGGTGGTTCCTCAGAAATGTCTACGTGCAGATTAATTATTCCCAGTGAGCACTGTCCACATTTATTAAATAGAACAGGTAAATAATCGCCCCCAAACTGCAGCTACAGTGATGCCACCTTAAAACCGAGAGTCCTGGTGGTAATCAATGCCAATAAAGAGGTGTGTTTCCAACTAGACCTAACCCTCGTTACACATTTCCAAATAAATGAAGATCAGAGGAAAAATACAGTACATTTCAGCAGGGGTTTGGGGACTAGTTTAAGGTGGAATTTAAATTAAGGTGGAATTTGTATATTCTCTAAAGTTGTGAAAGGAGTCGTGTGAGATGTAACTCAGTAACTGATCAGAATCAGGAGTGTGTTTTGGGGAATTTTATCTTGAGAATAGCTACATGATTTGAAATGCAAAGAATGTGAAACCACCTTCTAAAATATGCCATTACAGAGACAGAGAGGCTGATATATTGTGTGTGTGTGTGAGAGATAAAGAGACTTACAGGTTTTTTGAGGAAGAACACAGACAGCGCTCCAATCAAAGGCATGTCTCCAAGTAAAGGCTCCATGATGACCCTCAGAACGCCCTGCAGCTAAAACAAACCATATCACTGTTACATTTACATACTTCCCCGAGATATCACACCGCTGTCTCTGAGGCCTCCACTGTACTGTTAACTTCTGATTAAAACACATTACTACAATCATAGGGCTCCAAATAAAGTCTGATTTTCTGATGTTTATGATGTTATTACAGTCATGAAACAATCCGGGTTTTGGGTGTGGTTTTATTTCATGCCGAGCCTTTGTTCAGAGAGCAGCCTTTAGTTCACTTTATACAACTTCAACTCCGAGCACTTCACTGTTCAAACACTCTGATCAATACTAGGACTAGGACACACACACACACACACACACACACACCATTTTGCAGAGTCATTCAGTTAATGATAAGTGTGCACTCTTATGAAACATTAAAAGCAAACAGAAGCAATGAGTGCGCTACTGCAGTAACAACACACACACACACACACACAGAGACACACACACGATTTTTACCTGGATGCTCTTGATGCCGGCTTTGCAGTAGTATTTCTTAATTTCCACACCGATTTCTGTGTTACCAATAAAACTACACAACACACAAAGACAATAATATTCACATCTGAGAACTGGAATTTAACATTCCACAATTAGGACAAAGCATTATAGAAGTGCAGGAACAATAATGAGAGCCAAATGAGTGAAGTTTTATCAGTTTTCAGTTCTTTAAAATGGTACTAACACACATTAGATTCTTTCATAATTCACTCAATGCCCAGCTTTAAGTTCAGTTTCACTCCACAGGTCTGACGTTGCAGCTGTAAACCAGTCAGAGGCAGTGCCTTGAGGAACTTTAAATTATTTAGAAAAAAGAAACAAAATCAGACAAAAAAAAAAAAACTCTCTGAATGTTACCTGATCTGTACATCCATAATAATCTGCCGTTTATCCACATTCTCTGTGTACACCTTCACTCCATTCACTCTCAGAGGCTGGAGAGAGAGAGATAGAGATAGAGATAGAGAGAGATAGATAGAGAAAGAGAGATAGAGAGAGAGAGACAGAGATAGAGAGAGAGACAGAGAGACAGAGAGACAGATAGAGACAGAGATAGAGAGACAGAGAGAGAGAGACAGAGAGAGACACTAATTTATTTTTGTAATTCCCTAAAGAAACAGAAGGTATTGCCGAAAGTGTGGAGACATCCCTCTCTACTGTGTGAAGTTTTATTATTTTAGCTGCACACATTGTGGAGAACATGTATGTCTGGGATCTAGAACTAACCATTCAACATCAGTGCCTGCCCTCACTAAGGTTTATGTGGCTGAATGCCATGAAATCCTCACAGCAATGCTCCAGAATTTAGCATAAATCCTTCCCAGAGGAGTAAACTATTGCACTGTGTGTGTGTACCTTGTCCCCCATGTCTATCTTGGAGAAGCAGAAGGTGCTCAGGTGAGGATTCGCTCCTTTGACGGCCGGCTCTATCGTCTCCCGGAAGAGTTTGTCCACAAACTGACAAATGTAAGGCCACATCTGTTGCACTGTCTGAGGGAGAGAGGGGGAGAGAGAGATTAAATCTCTGTTCTCTTCAGAAATAATGTGTCAAAAGTATACCTTGTGTGTTTGTGTGTGTCACACACACCTTATTGAGCCATTCCACTCTCTCCACATCAGGAAAGTGAACCTGAAACACAAGAACACATCAGTAATCAATATTCACATCACTTAATAATAAGCAGAGCTCTTAACGCTGTAAAACAAAAAGAAATGAGGGGTGGGGTGGGGGGCGGGGGGATTGCTGAATCACGGTGTGTGTGTGATGATGACAGTTACATAACACTGGCAGCACATCTGCCTCAAAGCCAAAAAGTATTTGTAGTCTCTGCAAGCTGCAAAATATGGTCAGACGGAGACACAGACAGAAACACACACACACACACACCCCGAAGCAAAGCAAACTCAGTGGAAAAGTCCCCCCCCCTCCTCCTCCTCTCTGTTCACTCTTTCATTTTTGGGATTTTCTCCTGTGGGAGTAAACACTCTGACTCAGAGTTGTGCTGTTTCCTGAGCGCGCGCACACACACACACTCGTGGTACGGGCACGGGCACACACACAAACACACACTGTGATCTGAAGGACCCACCCCTTCTCATTTTACACACAAACACACACAGGGTATTGAACCCTTCTCTGAATAACAGGGCTAAAATGGTTTTGATCTTTAATGGAACATACTACATTTCCAAAGGAGACACTGACTGAAACACTCCCCCTGAATTACTCACTGCTCTAGAGTCAGGGTGGATTTGTGAAACTGGTTAAATACTGATCTAGGACCAGTTTGTTCTGTTAGATTCTGGGCGATGGTTAGGAATGCTTCTGTGTGCACTTTACTTTCAGGACAATGACGTTTCAACCAGTGCTCAGATTCAACCCAGAAAAGTCACACTGATCCAGCATTTAATAGACATCGGGCCAGGACTTCAGAGAGGGTCCGATCAGAATCGGGCCAGGACTTCAGAGAGTTTTCTAATTTCCTCCTTAGAAGATTACACTTCTAACTCACATTTTTACATTTTATCTTAATTCTTTCCTGTAAGAGAAATTTTAGGAATTTTAGATTTGATAAACGCTGGGTGTGGAGGTCCTGTGACACGCCCCTTTAGAGTGCAGTTATTTACATGGGCTCTGATGTGTAGTTGATTATTAAATGCCTGGGAGCTCAGATGTGAATTCCAGGCAACAGGTTTTTCCAGACGCCGTTTCAGTTCAGAGCTCTGAGGAATTCACTGAGGCACATACTCTGCTGCTGGTGTTACAGTCATTACACACGGAGTCATTTAAATATCCAGAAATATTCTGTGATCTCAAACAGACTCACACACACGTTTTCATTTCTATACAAGGGGAAAGAGAAAGAAAGAGAGAGAAAGAGAGAGAGAGAGAGGGGAGAGAGAGAGAGAGAGAGAGAGAGAGAGAGAGAGAGCGCTATTTTCAGAAACTTTCTGAAGGGGAACACCCACTGACATAATACACATTCTTCCCACAAACCTCATCAATCCTTACATTCCTCTCTCACTCTCTATCTCTCTCTCTCTCCTCCCCTGTCTCCTGTTTGCCTCCCTCCCTCCCTCCTTACCACTCTCTCAAGTTACCTCTCTCTCTCTCTCTCTCTCTCTCTCTCATGTGATCATAAGAACAAAGATTTACAGTGATCCAGAGAACACTCACACTTCAATCAATCAGCAACTTTACACTGCACACACACACACAGGATGTGGAGGGAGATACAGACAGAGAAAGGGAGGGATGAATTAGATTAAACTCTCATAAACGAGTCAGTGTTACTCCATCACTGTCTGCACTCAGCTGCACATTTGTCAGAGGAACTGAAGTCGTATGTTGTGAAGTTCTAAAGACTCATGGGGAAAAAAAAACACATTCACATCAGTGTCTGTGGAGTTCAGGTTTCAGCACAATACCCCAGTCGGTCACTATTTAAATACAAAGTCATCCAGACTGATCTGACAACACCCTGCTGAACAGGACACGAGTTACTTCACTTTTCAGCAGCAACTGCGTCCACTGCATTCAGTTTCACTCAGCTGTGTTCATGCTTCATCCCTCCATCATCAGGGGAACACGACAAATCTCAGATCAGGATCATTCTGTCAGGACGATTACAAAATATGTACCAAGGACTATTTTCAATGCCACCTGGGTCTCCCTGCTTCCCTCGTTCACCAGAAACAGACCACAGCCGTGCAACGAGAGCTTTGGTTACACATATCTCCACAGCAACACTTCCTCCCTCTCAAACTGTTCACAATCACGAGTGAGTGACATCAGCGCTAAACAGGATTTTATTTACTGCTCAATTTACAGTTCACATGCCACCAGACCACCACAATCACACCAGCAAAAACAAAACAACTCCAGTCCTTTTGAAATCAGGTGTGATTTGTTTAATCAGCAGATCGTCAGCATCAGAATGTACACTTAAAGACAACGTGCACAATTGTGGGGGAAATGCAGTTCTCTCTGGTTTGTTTACGTTCAGAAGCTCTGTATCTTTTAATGTGGAGCGGTGTGTATGTAAGAAGCGACTGTATCTTGTTGGTGACTGAAGTGTAAATGGTCTGTAAGTGTTTATTCACTGTTTGAATTCCCACAGAAACTCATGTGTAACTCGAGCTGTTTTGTTTTGTAGCACTTTCACTCTGCGTTTACTTTCATGCAGTTAGCGCTCTCTTGAATTTAGAGTCAGTTCCACCTTAAGTAATGTAACTGTAACAGCAAAAATAAGTCAATGTTACCCACCTATGGAGCAGGAATAAAACAACATCTTCGTCTCTTTTCATCTGATTTTCAACATTTGGAGTCTCTCTTTGTTGTTTTTCTGCCACGAGCAGAGAGAGAGGAAGCCTAGCATGTCTGACTGAGCCCCTTTGTTTTTATTACTCGTTTACAGACACTGGGGCTTCATAAACACATTAGACTTGTTTCCAGCGCATGGACAAAGTGATTTTGTGAGTAATAGGATCCATGTGTTTATGGGGTTGGGAAATTAGATCATAGGAAAACAAAGTTTACATGATTTCAGCAATAATCTGATTTCTGCTTTGCAACAACCAATAATATCACAGACAGACGTGAAATAAAATTACTGCAGCTGCCTTTTTTGTAAACATTGTACCTGTGAGCATGGGTCATATTTTCTTATGATTTGTAACATTACACAGTGCTGCCCTTCTCGGCGTTACACTGCTGCTGAGCTTCTCTTTAAACAAGAGCAGCCATTAGTTTACACGATGAATTATCAGATAACTGCAGAAATCAGATTAAAAATGCATTATTAATAGCGTGTAAACACTCTCTCTGACCTCCTCAAACAATCCACACACACACGTCTGTAGGTGAGAAGCTGCCCACAGTTGTGTCCATGATGTGATAAAGCTCATGACGGAGTGCTCACAGAAGATGGAGCAATGAATGAATCATCACTGTTTCTTCCCAAAGAAGGCATTAAACAGTGATTTTGTATGGTGGCTGAACCCAGAAGCATGTGGAGAATGGAGTCACTGTAGACGTCCAATAACATTAGCCCTGCAGTGTTTATGTCTTTATAGAGCTGGACGGTACGGCCACAATTTACATCATGATAAAGTTCTACATTTCGGACGATACGATACAATTCCGATATCGATGTGAACGATAAAAAAGCCACAGAAAAACTGCCAGGAACTGAACACAACACGACATCACCCTCCAACACCAGCCTCTGGGATTAGTCAATATTGATATTTTTATACTAACTTTAAAATTGAATGCTGATCTGAGGACAGCGCCCTCTAATGACCATCAGTCAGTGACAGACGCTGTAAATAATGTGTACTGAAATACTGAAAATGTGTTTAAAAATCATATCATTGTTATTGAAACACTTTATATTGTGATACATATTGATAATAAAGTATTGTCCAGCCCTTTGTCCTGAACACCAGGGGTAAAATCTGTTCTGTTTCTGCTGACTGTGGTGTGAAGAAAACGCTGGTATAACGTCATGGTTCATTATTTACTGATATACAGTGTTCTGGTGTTCAGTCTGGGCTAACAGTGACCTGCTCTACTTACAGCTGTCTACTGCAGCCTGAGATTAACACACACACACACACACACAGAGGACTGAAATAGACTATCTTTCTGCAGACCTGCTCTATATTATTATTATTTTATTATTATTATATTCCGTCTAGAAACAGCCAGGTTAATTTGATTAGATTAATTCTGTATGAAAACCAGTGGAATCCTTCCAGCTCTGCTCCAGAACCGAAAAATCCAATTGGTTCTTGTACCATAGACAGAATGTGGGAGTGAGTCACCTCTGGCAGTGAATTTAAACCCTCTAACATCTGGCAACATGTGGCTCTAGTCTGGTACTGATGGTTTCCCGTATGAGGCAAGCAGGAGCGGTCTGCTCAAGCGTTGTCCATCCATGTGACCTGTGGGCTGATGAAAGTGAGGGATTTGGGCCAGAATAATTCTGTTAAAGGGAATCTAGCATCCGGCCCTGGCTTCTCTGTGCAGTGCTGCTCCCTACAGCGAGACTTCAATCAATGCTTTAATCAACGTGTCAGACAGCTGGTCAAATACTGCTGAAAAGGCTTGTGGTTTTTAGGAAACAAACAGAAAAACAAGTAGAAATGAGCACCTTCTGTCTCTAACTGTGACAATAGAGATTTAGCAAACAGAGAAAAGTCTTGGTCAGAGTCCAGATCGCACTGGTCCCAACTGAGCAAGTCTAGAGCTGGAACAGAGCAGCGCTCTTAAAAATAAAGGTGCTACCAAGGGATCTTTGAACAATGTAATGGAAGAACCATTTTTAAACTGGTAAAGAACTTTAAGATCAAATTAAGGTTTTTATTTAACCCTTTAAAATGTTCTTTACACTCACACACCCCTTAAAAACACGGTTCTTTATGGAACCAAACGTGGTTCTTTTATGGCATCACTGAAAGAACCCTTTGTAGCAGCTTTATTTGTAACTCGAGTTCGTTTGGAGTGGTCTAGGGCTGACCTCAGCCTGGAATCTGTGTTACTGAGAAATGCAGGTTAAAGTTCACGGTTTAGAGACAGAGTTCATGTTGACAGTTCTGATAAAGACCAAAAAAACAATGTCTGAGACACTTCACACACGGCAACTGAACCCTACCCACCGTGACTTTAATACCGCACACTACCCGCCGTGACTTTAATACCGCACACTACCCGCCGTGACTTTAATACCGCACACTCCTCGCCGTGACTTTAATACCGCACACTCCCCGCCGTGACTTTAATACCGCACACTCCCCGCCGTGACTTTAATACCGCACACTCCCCGCCGTGACTTTAATACCGCACACTACCCGCCGTGACTTTAATACCGCACACTCCCCGCCGTGACTTTAATACTGCACACTCCCCGCCGTGACTTTAATACTGCACACTCCCCGCCGTGACTTTAATACCGCACACTCCCCGCCGTGACTTTAATACCGCACACTCCCCGCCGTGACTTTAATACCGCACACTCCTCGCCGTGACTTTAATACCGCACACTCCCCGCCGTGACTTTAATACCGCACACTCCCCGCCGTGACTTTAATACCGCACACTCCCCGCCGTGACTTTAATACCGCACACTCCCCGCCGTGACTTTAATACCGCACACTACCCGCCGTGACTTTAATACCGCACACTACCCGCCGTGACTTTAATACCGCACACTCCCCGCCGTGACTTTAATACTGCACACTCCCCGCCGTGACTTTAATACTGCACACTCCCCGCCGTGACTTTAATACTGCACACTCCCCGCCGTGACTTTAATACTGCACACTCCCCGCCGTGACTTTAATACCGCACACTCCCCGCCGTGACTTTAATACCGCACACTCCTCGCCGTGACTTTAATACCGCACACTCCCCGCCGTGACTTTAATACCGCACACTCCCCGCCGTGACTTTAATACCGCACACTCCCCGCCGTGACTTTAATACCGCACACTCCCCGCCGTGACTTTAATACCGCACACTCCCCGCCGTGACTTTAATACCGCACACTCCCCGCCGTGACTTTAATACCGCACACTACCCGCCGTGACTTTAATACCGCACACTACCCGCCGTGACTTTAATACCGCACACTCCCCGCCGTGACTTTAATACCGCACACTCCCCGCCGTGACTTTAATACCGCACACTCCCCGCCGTGACTTTAATACCGCACACTCCCCGCCGTGACTTTAATACCGCACACTACCCGCCGTGACTTTAATACCGCACACTACCCGCCGTGACTTTAATACCGCACACTCCCCGCCGTGACTTTAATACTGCACACTCCCCGCCGTGACTTTAATACTGCACACTCCCCGCCGTGACTTTAATACTGCACACTCCCCGCCGTGACTTTAATACTGCACACTACCCGCCGTGACTTTAATACTGCACACTCCCCGCCGTGACTTTAATACTGCACACTACCCGCCGTGACTTTAATACCGCACACTCCCCGCCGTGACTTTAATACCGCACACTCCCCGCCGTGACTTTAATACCGCACACTCCCCGCCGTGACTTTAATACCGCACACTCCCCGCCGTGACTTTAATACCGCACACTCCCCGCCGTGACTTTAATACCGCACACTCCCCGCCGTGACTTTAATACCGCACACTACCCGCCGTGACTTTAATACTGCACACTCCTCGCCGTGACTTTAATACTGCACACTCCTCGCCGTGACTTTAATACTGCACACTCCTCGCCGTGACTTTAATACTGCACACTCCTCGCCGTGACTTTAATACTGCACACTCCACACTGTGGCTTTAATATTGCACACTGCAACCCGAACACTATACACATCAAACAGAATACTGAACACTTCATACTGGACCTCTAATACTACACACTGTAACTTTAACACTGCTCATGGCACAATGTAAAATAAAAGCTGGAACCTGAACCCTGTAAACTGTGAACCGTCAACACTGAACACATCACACAACATTATCAACAACTGCCAGGAAACAGCGGTGAAGTCCGTAAAGGAACTCACCCACGGGGGCAGCTCTGCGGCGGGTAAATTCTGCCTCCCGACCCTCTCATGCTCGAAAAAGGCCAGAGCTTGGTTCAGTCGCGGAAAGCGTGAGTTCTGGTTCCGTCTGAGCCAGAAGAGCAGAGCGAGCGCCAGGAGGACCCAGCTGAAGCTGAACTCCAGAACCCCGAGGACGTAGACCGGGAGAACCAGCAGGAACGCCTTGACGAACTTAATTCCGGTGTGTTTGGCTTGTTCCACCGAGGACTGAGAATCCGACTCCGGCTCCGGGGCCGGGTCCAGTCCGTTCTGTTTAGACCCCGGTCCCGGTCCAGGACCCGTCCCTGGTTTGGGCTCCAACCCGTTCGCGGCGTTTACTCCGTTTACGGTGGAAGTCATGCTCTAAAGGAGCGAAGTTCCTGTGTAGAACAAACAAGAGCTGAAGGATCTCGGAGTGAGTTCCACCTTCACTTAAAGACCACCTTAAATAAGCAACTCGGAGAGAGTTCCACCTTAAATCCACACAGCCCTCGCACTCCTGCTGCTGCGAAAAGTTCCGCACTTCCTGAGATTGCGGAGAACCGAAGCACTTTGTGACCTTGACTTTATTCGGAGCGAATAAACACCGCGCTGGTTCTGACACTCGGGTGTTCCTCCTCCTCCGGTTCCGTCACTGAACCAGCGCCGTGCTCCGGATCCAGCTCTGGTTCCGTAACTCGGCAACAACAGTGTACCTCCACATCCTGCCACAGGCGCGCGCTCTGCCTGTGCCCTCGCGCGCACACACACACACGCTCGCGGAATGGGCACACACACTGATCTGAAGGACCCACCCCTTCTCATTTTACACACGCATACACACACTGCTCTGACGCTGTCTGCGCGCGCCACCGTGTGTACAGTGGCTGAACAGCATGGATGTGGGGACTTAGTGCGCCACAGGTGGGAGCTGCTCGAGTTATAGGTATTTGTTTGTTTTCCTGACTTTTTTTCTTTATTCTTCTTCTTTCATTAAAGTCACTGTGGAGCAAATCCAGTGAAGCGTCTGAGCACCACAATCGGAGGGTAGGTGTAGAATTTCCATTACTCAACCAATGATGACCCACCTTTTTTCCAGTTGATGGCGCAAAAGAGCAAGAGTGTGGTGTGTTCTCTCTGTGCCTGCGTGGGTTTCCTCCGGGTGACTGTCTGTGAGGAGTGTGGTGTGTTCTCCCTGTGTCTGCGTGGGTTTCCTCCGGGTGACTGTCTGTGAGGAGTGTGCTGTGTTCTCCCTGTGTCCACGTGGGTTTCCTCTGGGTGACTGTCTGTGAGAAGTGTGGTGTGTTCTCCCTGTGTCTGCGTGGGTTTCCTCCGGGTGACTGTCTGTGAGGAGTGTGCTGTGTTCTCCCTGTGTCTGCGTGGGTTTCCTCTGGGTGCTCCAGTTTCCTCCCACGTTCCAAAAACACACGTTGGTAGGTGGATTGGAGACTCAAGTGTCTGTAGGTGTGAGTGAATGTGTGTCGCCCTGTGAAGGACTGGCACCCCCTCCAGGGTGTGTTCCTGGCCCAATGATTCCAGGTAGGCTCTGGACCCACCGCCGCCCTGAACTAGATAGAGGTTACAGACAATGAATGAATGAATGTTGTTACTGAAATGCTTTAAAGGGAAAGTCTTTGATTGTGGGGAAACACAGTTCTAAGCTCCATGTGGAACGATGTGTTTGAGGGGATAAACAACAGTTGTTTGTACGTGTCTTAAGTGTAACGTGTCTAACGTGCCTGAATTGTCACAGAAACTCGTGTAACTCGAGTTGTTTAATTTTGTAGCACTTTCTGTCTATGAAGCAGAGACATAAAGTCTAAAAAACTCCAGAGAAAACCTAGTATTCCGGCTAACTCATTTATAGACACTAGGGCTTTGTAAACACATTAGACCTGTTTCCAGCGCAGAAAGGTACTGAAGAGCTAGGGAAAGTTAAGGAAACTTCTTATAAATTTTATAAAAAATGCTTTTTAATTAACTGTAGTTTCTCCAGGACGCAGTGCTAACATTAGTTGTCTGAAAGCAGAGCTGTAGTTCCCAGTTTCAGCTCTGACCTGCTGCTCAGCGCCCCCTGTAGGAGGGACTGTGACTCCACTGGCTGCAGAACTGAATGATGGGCAGATGACTCTGGCTGCTGATTGGCTAAACAAAGGTGATGACCAATGAAGAAGCATGGAACGAAAGACACCCCGTATCGGTTCAAAACGGACCAAACATTTAGTGTCCAAATACGGGGCTGGTGGCAACACTAGATGAATGAATGAATGAATGGATGCATGAACTAATAAATTAATGATGAAAATAAACACCTGCTCTGTGATGAAGAGACATGTTCCCCCACACGTCCCAAAGCCCACACATTTTATTGCTTTTACGGGCCAGTGAATTAACAGAAAATATTTTATTAACATTTTGAATGACATTTGTATTGGACGTTGCCATGGCGACAGAACCCCCTGCAGAACACGTATGATTCAAAGCAGCTAAAAATAAACAGATTTACACACACTGCACACGTGGCCTCTTTCTGCTCTTTGCCGTCCACTAGTGGTCAGATCCGTCATTACACCTCCTCCTCCTCCCTTCCATCCCGCACATGCAGTAACAAAGAGGACACGCTGCTTTAGCAGATTTTTATGAACCTGTACATTATACACAACTATATCTGCTCCTCATATGATATTAATCACATAAGAATGCTTTTTTAAAACATATTCAAATACATACAGAAATAAAATAGTTAATTAAATACAAGTAAAGAACTTCGACAGACTGCATTGTGTTTGACGTCACTGATGTTGTGTTTGTGGCTGAAATAAAAGGAAATAAAAACTGCTAAATGGATGAAAATGTTTGAAAATACAGAGGAAAGTGTGTGTGTGTTTGTGTGTGTGTGTCATTATAAAACAGCTGCTTCTGTTGAACAATGCTTTTTAAAAAGGGACAAAACCATTAAAGAAAATGAGCAAATATTGAACACACATTGTAATGTTTTATAAAAGTCTCCCTGACTCAAAAATAGACCTAAAAAATGAGCAACACGAGCAAAACATTCAACAACAACAAAACACACACACGTCAAACCAAGTTTAAGATATGTCTCCCACTCGTATGTACACATGCACCATCGTCCGAGTGTGTGCGCATTTGAGTGTGTGCGTGTACTTCAGTCTCTCTTAGTGTTAGTGCCTTAGTCTGTAAATGAAGTGTGTGCGAGTGTGTCTTCAAGAAAGTGCATGTTTGTGCGAGCGGATTTCACATGTGGCAGTGTGTGTGTGTGTGTCCTATATGTCGTAAGCTACATAGAAGGGTTTGAGCTGGTCAGTGAGAAGGCTATGTGTGTGTGTGTGTGTGTGTGTGTTTTCTACATGTTGTAAGCTACGTAGATGGGGTCCAGCTGATCGGCGAGAAAGCCGTCCCTCAGGTGCATGCGTTGCTTTTCTCCGCGAGAGTTGATGGGGATGACCCCCGTATCCACGATCACCACCACGCCCACGATGAGGTAGTGCTCCTCCAAAACCACATTGGTTACCAAGGCAACCAGGTCCAGAGCATCCTGCTCTGAACCGTCCAGCTCCACCACCACCACCAGGAGCTTGGTCCAGGTGAACACGGCACTGAAACACACATCCGCATGTAGACATTGAAAAAAAAGGACAGAGTACTCCTGGTCCAGCGGCACATCTCTGTCACGGGATTACAGTTTAAAACCGTATTAATACTGCACTCTAGACCTGAGAAGAGTGTGTCGCAGAGCTGTGGCTGTAGGACCACTGGGGTCTGTCAGGGACGAGACGAGCTGAGTGCACAGACTGATTAAATTTGATGGTTAAATGGTTAAACATATTAACAAATCTGTGCTGGAGCTGACAGGGTTAATGTCGACCGATGGAGGAGACACGGTGAAGATTTGAGGTTTAACTGTAGACAGATGTGCGTTCACACGCTCACTGTTGCCCTTTATATCTGTGTTATAAATGATTATTAATGACTTTCAGTGTGTTTACAACCTACACAATTTGTAAACCATTTACAGACCTTTATAGAAATGTAAGGTGTGTGTGTGTGTGTGTACTTACCACTCTGTGATGCTCTTGTGTGTTCTGATGATGGAGGTTTCGATGTCTATAGGATGATATCTCATCCCCCTTAGTTCCATTGCTTCATCCAGAGCACCCACCACATACAGAGCATCATGTCTCTCTAAAAGATAACACACACACACACACGCACACGTTAACACGCACACATTAATGAACACAAGCACACACACAAACACGTTAATAAACACACACACAAGCTCCCACCACGTACAAATCATATCTCTACAAGATTACACACACAGACCACTCTGGATCTCCTAATCAATACAGAGCATCATGTTTCTTTGTAATGAACACACACACACACACACACCTCCGCTGGCGTCTGTGAGCTCGGTTCTCCGGAGGAAGCCCAGGTATCCGGTCCTGGCCCAAACCGTCTGAGTGTCTCCAAAACTGAGTCTGGAGCAGAAATGATCTGAACGCACGTTCTCCTCCCCGAACACAGAGAAATAACCGCTTGCATTCTGACTGCTGTGTACCCAGATCTGCAACACACACATGCACAGTGTTACAGACTCACTGGCCCTACACATCTGTACAGAATAACTCCTGTCATCAGTGTCTACAGGGAGGTGACTAACCTCACCCAGGTGAGAGTCCCCGATAGGTCCCTTCGTCTCTGGGTTGGCGATGACAATGCGTACACCTGGTAATATCTGCACGAGGAAGTACAGACGGGCTTCAACAT
The DNA here is from genome assembly GCF_029633855.1 of Hoplias malabaricus. Taxonomy (NCBI): domain Eukaryota; kingdom Metazoa; phylum Chordata; class Actinopteri; order Characiformes; family Erythrinidae; genus Hoplias; species Hoplias malabaricus. The sequence continues at coordinate 1,892,406 of NC_089818.1, forward strand.
CACGATTTATTAAAGCTAGAAGCTTTTTCATAAAATAATTATCACCCACCTTTCCTGACTCCATTAGAGGTAGACTGTGTGGAGACCCTCTCTCCACCAACCGCACTCTAAAACACACACACACACACACACACACATTATTGTATTGCCTTGACTTGAATACCACAGACTCTTTGGTCCTGTGTGGTAATAAATAAAGATATACAATAAAGATGTATAATAAAGATGTGAAGTTGCCTTGTGTGTGTGTGTGTGTGTGTGTTACCTGTCATGTCTGAGTGCTCTCATGTCGACGTAAACAGTGGTGGGATCAGGTCCTGAGGTTCCCTACAGAGACAGAGATAACGTCCAGATCAGATAAGGCCCAGTGTCCATCACACACCACACTTTACCATAACAGACTCTAATCTAAAGACACTGAAAGTGAATACGGCTGCTTTAAGTTGCATCCACTGTCAGGGTTCATGCAGATTTCATCCAGAACATAAACAAACCAGAGAAAACTGCAGTTCCCTAGAATCATTGAGGTTGCCTTTAAGTACTGGTTAACCTTGGACATGGGTTAAAATGATCTAGCATTGGGTCAGAGTTTGTGTCCCATAAACTGAACTAAAATATCCTTTCACAGTTCAATCACCTTCCCACCATCTTACACAATCCGTCTCTGCTACTTTCATATGACTTTAAAGGCCGATCAATATTTCTGACGTCATTTTCATAAAATAACAGCATCCTGCCATGTACCTATTGGTTCTGTTTGTTGAAGCCAGTGCTTGTAGACTTCACTTTCCAACCATCGCTGGTTAAATGCTCTTTCCAGGCTCTGTGAGTGATGTTTAATCCACACTACTAGCTCTAAAACAATGCCCAGGCTACAACATGTCTGATACTGCACATGGTTTTTAAGAGAAAGAGAGAGAGAGAGAGAAAAATGGGAGAGACCTGCAGACACACTGAGAGATTAACTCTGCAGCCAAAAGCTGTGCTGACTGCTCGCGGGTGCAGCCCAACATCTTTAAAGAGTTTGGAGAAGGACTGACTCAGAGTGATCCTAGGCCTCTCCTCTGCCACCACCACACACGTCCTCACACGAGATAAATCCAGTCCTCGGGCCTGTACACACACACACACACAGATAAGTATTACAGAAAAATGAATTTAGAGGTTTTGTTCATATTCTGCCATTTAAATGTTTTCAGTAAAATCTATTTAAAGAAACACTAGGAAAGATTTGATATTTTTGCATATTAATGTTTCTTAGTTTCTGAATGCACCAAGAGTTTGTGTTTGTGCGTGTGTGTGTGTGTGTAAGTATACTGACCTTCAGAGAGTCTGTGAGTGTCCCAAGAGTTTTGGTGCAAAGCTCCATGACAGAGTAGGAGCAGAATGTGTCTCTGACTTTAAACTGACTGACAGATAGCAGCCAGAGAGCAGGGTTGACCTCCAGCTCGGAAGGAGGAATCAGCACTGACTGGTGTCCTGCATATACACTGCATACACACACACACACACACACACGCGCGCTCAGTTTCTAAAGCATCTTTCACAAACCCATGAACGCATTCCTCTGGGGTTAACTTTCCCTACACACAGAGTTTTAAAAGATTTTAGGAGTGTTCAGTTTCTCAGGAGTTCTGCACTGGATCTGTTCTGGTCCAGTCCTGGTTCTGACCTTGTTCGGTACTGCTTCATTACCTGCAGAGACACCAGATGACAAAGCCCAGTCCACAGTATGGATCCAAACACACGGCCACCTCCCGACTTGGATACAGCTCACACTGCAGCTTTATAGATCGACACAAAGCACTGGTCGCACTGTGAGACATCTAAAGAGAGAGAGAGAGAGAGAGAGTGAGGAGCATGTGTCTGTGGGGCACTTGTAGCAGAGGTGTCAGTGCTGAACTAGAAGTGATCCATAGATTAAAAATGCTGTCTTGTCTGCGGCAAACTGATTGTGAGCCAATCACTTTGATCTGAGATGGAGAGGGTTTCAGGAGAAACATCACTAGAATAATTTACAATGATCCACATATGATTTCAATGCAGTGTGTGTGTGTGTGTGTGTGTGCGTGCGAGTACCTTAACGCCTGCAAGCATTCCTGTGGTGGACACACTGAAGTCCAGATATGCCAGAGACTCAGGGTCAGATGGTTTATAGAGCAGTGGAAACCTCCTCTTTGGCAAATCATCTTAAATACACACACACACACACACACATACAGAGTCAACAAAACCTTCACACGGTATTAGGGTCATTGTACAATATATAACTATATCTGTGGCAGTGAACACACTCAGTGCCCAGGGAACAGTTGTGGGTTATGTGTCTTACTCAAGAAAAGGAAGGAGGGAGGAGACGAAGCTGTACCTTCACTCCTCCCACGTCCATTTCTCCTGCCAGTCCCAGGCCTGCACTTCTAACCCTTAGGTTTGTTTGTTTGTTTGCATTAACGGTGCCAGTGGGGCTTGGTAGGTACTTAGTCACGGGGAAGCCCAGAAGGGAGTTACAGTTAAAAGGGCTGTAAAGCGAGCTTGGAGAGGGGTGGGTGAGAGGGAAAGATTAAAATTGAGAGGTAAAAAACCATGAATGAGTATGAAAAAAAAAGAAAAAAGACAGTCTGAGAGGTCACATTACATGTAGTGAAAAATGTAAAGACTTGCATGTTTATATTTTCTACCTTGTGTTTTTGCGCCTTCTCTTTTTGACACTGATGTGAAGCCGTGTGTGTGGAGTTTCTTTAGGCACTGATGATGTCACGGTTCACACTGAGGGACCAGCTTTTCTTTGGTTTCACCTGGGAATTAATTTTTCTGGTTTGCAAACCAATGTTTGTCAGTGGAAACGGTTCCAAATCAGGTTGGTGAAATGGATCCTGCAGGTCCTTTTACTGGACTCTCCTTATATCTCCTCATCTGACCAGATTCAAGTAAGGGCTTGTACCTCAGCTGCCAACCAATCAAAGCTCCCTGTGTTATTTCCCATTTTCAGCGACAAACCTGTGGCTATCAACAGTAACAAATGCCCAGGAGGAAAACTCTCTCTGTGATGTTCTCCCTGTCTCTCTCACTCTTACCTGTGTCCAAGACCGGGGGCCATGATCGAAGGTCCACAGCTGCTGAAGCTTCTTTAGATCTCAGGAGTTTACAGATGGTCTGAGTGGTCATCACACAAACGGAGCGGCTGACCTGCACAAACAAAACAATTTATCCACAGTCTGAGAGTGTGGAGTGTTTGTCGGCCTCTAGAAATATAAAAAACGTCACACAATACTGAACTTGATCACGTTTAAAAACAGATCTGTGAGCAGTGCTCACCTCTACAATCATCTTGACGGTTGGTAAAGTGGTGGAGATGTTCTGGGGGTGTGGGGGTCTGACTGTGATGGGGATACAGCCGGCATACAGACAGCCATAAAATGCAGCGATTAGATCTATACCTGTACAACACATACACACACAGTGAGACTCCATGATTATTGTTTTGGACGGTATGTGATGAGGAAGTGAAATTACCTGGAGGGTACACTAATGCCACGTGGTCTCCGTCTTTCAGCTGCGCTCTCTCAAACAGCAGAGACGCTATCTTCTCCGCTCTTTTATGAAGCTGCACACATGTTAGAGAACTGCCTACTGCCCCCTAAAACACACATACACACACACACACACAGTCAGCATCTGACTATAGGATGTTTCTCTTTTGTACAGTACTGCGTATCTGAGAAATGTAAAAAGCTTTTTACCTAGAAATAGATGCGTATTTGCTTAAACCTCCATGTGCCCACAACAATCCTGTTTATTTTATTAGAATGATAACCTACATAACAATTCAGTCAGCAGTGATATTGTGCGTGTGTGTGTTACCCTGGAGTTGATGAGTGTATACAGGACATGGTCGGGTGTAGTTTGCGCTCTCCACTGCAGCACTTCAGATAGGAACAGGAACTGCTCACCCATCAGATAGAAAATAAAGGTAGTGTTGGTACTGTAACGTCAGACATCCACTGTCACTGCACTGTTTTCAGGGATCAGTCACAAACTCACCTGGTCATTGTCCTCTCCTTGGCTCAGGTCACGACCGCAGGCTTGTGCCATGCGCTTCCCTGCCACCAGGTTCCCCACCATCACAGAGGCAGGACCCACCTCTACACACACACACACACAAGACTCAGTACAAATATACAGTTCCTTCATCCAGACAGCTTTAAAACCACAGAAGACAAGTTTCTAGATTAATTTTCTATAAATCCTGACGACGATTAATTCAGGAGTTCAGCAACATTCTCCCAAGACACTCCCGCTGTTGATAAACCTTTTAACCACAGGATAATTCCGTTAAAGGGCATATTTCTTAAAGAGTAACTACATCCTAAGATGTATTCTTTTTTAACTTGCACCTGAAATATATTGCTCTGTAAAAATAAAATATATCAGCCCTGAGCACATTTTTCCAAATGGTGAAAATAATGTGTTTAATGTGGACAGTGACACCTGCAGCGCCCCTCAGAGTCAACTCTGCTACAGGCACGGGTTATGTGTCATGGCCCTGAAGTATGATGACACATCACATTACACAAATCAGTCAAACAACAAGAGTAAGAGAGAAAGAGAAAGAGAGAGAGAGAGAGAGAGAGAAACAGAGAGTGATGTTATGCTAAGAGATGCTAATGTTACGCTACCCTTCAGTTGTGTGTAGTTACTCTTTAAAACACAATACGTTGTATAAATATACTCTACACACACACACACACACACACTGTACCTGGTTGTTTCTGCCGCGGTTTGGGGAGGTTGGTGACACAAGAGTGGGGGCACATGAGAACGTTACATGGGTGTAGCGCCCCCTCTTGGAACAGCTGCTTTGTCTCAGACAGGTGGATCCCCCCAAGTGGAGTTTTGGGCAAAGTGTTGGAGGGAACCAGAGCCAGGCAATACACACCGACCTGATGGATACCATCTATAGCCTTCACACGCAAACAAAATACAATGTACCTTATGATCAACAGGAATATAATGAAACTATAAGAAAGTCCTGTCAATCGATTTAAAAATGTACAGTTGTGTTCAAAATAATAGCAGTCCATTATGACGAACCAGATAATCTGTTTTTGGTATAAATTATATTACCAGATGACAAATAATGTAACAGTTGGTGCAGTACATTCTTAGAAAACCAACAGACTGTTGATGTGCATGGTCTTGTGTCTGTGTATTTGCATAATTAATTGAAAGAGGTGTGTTCAAAATAATAGCAGCGTGGAGTTCAATTAGTGAGGGCAATCCTTCTGTGAGGAAACAGGTGTGAATCAGGTGTCCCTTATTTAAGGGTGAAGCCTGCTCTACATGCTCTACATACATTTCTCCATGAAAGCCTGAGAAAAATGGGTCGATCAAGACATTGTTCAGAAGAACAGCGAGCTTTGATTATAAAGTTGATCGGAGAGGGTAAAACTTATAAAGAAATGCAGACAATAATCGGCTGTTCAGCCAAAATGATCTACAATGCTTTAAAATGGAGAGGAAAACCAGAGAGACGTGGAAGAAAACGGAAGACTACCATTCGAATGGATCGAAGAATAGTCAGAATGGCAAAGGCTCAGCCAATGATCAGCTCCAGGACGATCAAAGACAGTCTCAGGTTACCTGTGAGTACTGTGACAGGTAGAAGACGCCTGTGTGAAGCTAAACTATTAGCATGAAGTCCCCGCAAAGTCCCACTGTTAAAAAAAAGACATGTACTGAAGCGGATACAATTTGCCAAAGAACACATCAACTGTCCTAAAGAGAAATGAAGAAACATATTGTGGACTGATGAAAGCAAAATTGTTCTTTTTGGGTCCAATAGCCGCAGACAGTTCGTCAGACGACCCCCAAGCTCTGAATTCAAGCCACAGTACACTCTGGAAGCATGGTGGTGCAAGCATCATGAGATGGGCATGTTTCTCTTACTGGTGCTGGGCCTATTTACCGCATACCAGGGATCATGGACCAGTTTGCATATATCAGAATACTTGAACAGGTCATGTTGCCTTACGCTGAAGAGGAAATGCCCTTGAAATGGGTGTTTCAACAAGACAACGACCCTAAACACACTAGTAAACGAGCAAAATCTTGGTTCCAGTCCAACATAACTGAGGTTATGGAGTGGCCAGCCCAATCCCCGGACCTTAATCCGATAGAAACCTTGTGGGGTGACATCAAAGATGCAGTTTCTGAGGCAAAACCGAGAAATGCAAATGAATTGTGGGATTTAGTCAAAGCGTCCTGGGCTGGAATAGCAGTCGACAGGTGCCAGAAGTTGGTTGACTCTATGCAACACAGATGTGAAGCAGTTTTAAAAAACTGTGGTTATTCAACTAAATATTAGGCTAGTGGTTCACAGGAATGATAAATCCTAAAAAAAAGAGTACATATTTCGAGTTAGTAAAGACAAATGCAGATACTGCTATTTTTTTGAACAACCCAATGTTCATTTTTTGGTATTTTCTGTGAAGTAGTTAAAATTATACACATTTCTCTTCATGTTTTGATTTGGAAAACAGTAGGCAATGTTCCCAATGCATGGAAATAAAAACTACTATTAAGATTTTGTGCTTAACTAAAGTTTTTAAACACACTGCTATTATTTTGAACACAACTGTAATAGATGTGCTGTGATTAATCATGATTTATCACACATTAAAATACCAGTATTTCCTTATTTCCTGGAAGGGAGATAAATAAACACGTACAAGGACAAACCGGTTAGAAGAAAATATAATTCCATTGTGTTGATTTTATATTTATTAATAAGTATTCTTTATAAAATTCTTCTTAAGAAGAAACAACGTGATTAATCACAATTCATTTCAGAAAACTGTGTGATTAATTTTTAAAATCGATCAACAGCACTAAATAAAACCAGTGTGTACCTGCAGTACTCTACTCATCCACTGAAAGCTCTCCTCTTCTGTTGCGTCAGGTCTCTGCTCAGCCAAAACCACAATTCTCTCATCATGAAGAACAGTGATGGAGAACACCGCTATCCTACACACACACACACACACACACACACACACACACAGAGTCCATTGTTTATTAAGTTTATCAGCATAGGTTTGTTAATAGCAAAGCATTTGTTGTTAATTTTCTAAAGTTAGTGAAAGTAGTGTTAATTTTCTATAAAAATTAAAACTTGTTTGTTTAGTTTCTAAAGAAGCTCGCTATTTGTGGTGGAGCCTGAAACTCCAGGGAGTGTATATTACAGTTTAAAACAAACTGAGGCAGTGGGGTTTACGCTGAATGTGTTGTAGCAGTAAATTAAAGCCTATTTTTATTTCTGTCAATTGATTTTGAGCAGCGGTCCCCAACCACCGGGTCGCGACCCGGTACCGGGCCGTGGGCCATTAGGTACTGGGCCGCACAGAACTTTTGAATTTTTCTTAATTTTTTAAAATTGATTATCAGTCTTAATGTTGAATTTTATTTTGAAAAGTGACTTCTGTGCGGAATGACGCACAGACTCATACATGCGTAACCAGCCGTTACCCCAAAAGCTAGCAAAAATGAGTTAAAAACAAACATCTTTGGCGAGCTTCTTTGGAAAGGTGAAAAGGCCCAATGAGGAGACAGAAGAAGAGCTTATGACTTCCAAGAAAACTAAAATCTGCATTTAAAAAACAATATCAGGATTCCTACTTAAAATACGGGTTTATTCCTACAGGTGATTCTCATGTGCCGAGCCCGCTCTGTGTAATATGTGGCGACAAGCTAGCAAATGAGTCAATGAAGCCTTCAAAACTGCTTCGGCACCTGGAGACCAAGCACCCTGCATTAAAAGACAAGCCTTTGGAGTTTTTTGAAAGAAAAAAATGTGAACAAGAAGGGCAGAAGCAATTACTGATGGCCACCACATCAACAAATGTGAGTGCACTGAGAGCGTCATACTTAGTGGCTAATCGTATTGCTAAGGTGAAGAAACCTTTTACTATTGGTGAAGAATTGATTCTGCCTGCCACTAAGGACATTTGCCATGAACTTATAGGAGAGGCTGCAGTTAAAAAGATAGCACAGTTTCCTCTTTCGGCTAGCACCGTCACCAGGCGAATTGAGAATATCGCAGAGGATAAAGCAGTTGCTGGAGAGGATTAATATGTCACAGTGGTACACAATCCAAGTTGACGAGTCTACTGATGTTGATATCAAGGCGACACTACTAATTTATGTGTGATATATATATATCAGGAGGATGTGCAGGAGGATATTTTATGTGCACCATTGTGGCAAACCAACACCACAGCCGCAGAACTTCAAGTCTCTGGATGATTACATGTCAGGAAAACTAAATTGGTCCTTTTGTGTGGGCATATGCACGGATGGAGTGGCTGCTATGACTGGACGGCTTTCTGGTTTAACTTCTCAGGTAAAGGAGGTTGCACCTGAATGTGAGTCAACGCACAGTGTCATTCACAGGGGAATGCTGGCTACCCGAAAATTGTCACCTGAACTCAACAGCGTTGATGTCATTAAAATTATTAACCACATCAAAGTGCATGCCCTTAACTCCCGTCTGTTCGAGCATCTTTGTGAGGAGATGGATGCCTTCTCTTACACACTGACAAACGCCTTCTCTTACACACTGAAGTAAGGTGGCTATCTAAAGGCAGATCATTGGCAGGAGTGTTTGATTTACGAGAGCCGCTGCAGAGGTTTTTTTCAGTGGCAGCACATTTTAGTGACAAGGAATAGGTCACAAAACTTGCTTATTTGTGCAACATATTCAACCTGCTCAATGAACTTAATCTGTCACTTCAGGTGAAATTGACAACTGTCTTCAAGTTGGCAGATAAAGTAGCCGCATTCAAAGCCAAACTGGAATTGTGGGGACGGCGAGTGAACCAAGGGATATTTGACATGTTTCAAACATTGTCGGGGATTTTGGAAGAGACTGAGCCTGATCCATCATTCTACTAGCTGGTGCATGATCACCTGTCTTTGTTTTCGGAAGAGTTTGAGCGCTACTTCCCGACCACAAAAGACACACGGACGGCAAAAGAATGGATCCGCGACCCATTGAAAAAAAACCCGGTGAATGGAGCCTGTCCGTGCTAGAAGAGGATCAACTGCTGGACATTGTAAATGACGGTGGCCTTAAAAGTATGTTTCAAACAACAACTGTACCAGTGATCTGGGTTAAAATCAATGCAGAATAACTCTGAGATCACCCAAAACGCATTGAAAGCCCTGCCTCCATTTCCAACCACCTCTCTTTGGAAGCAGGATTTTCTGCAGTGACCGCTACCAAAACAAAACTACGGAACAGACTGGACGTACGGAACACACTTCGGTGTCACTGTCGCCCATTACCCCAACATTATTATTATTTGATTGACTTATTCACCCTTTTATATAGAAATGACCAGTAGTCACTTGAATCGAGTTTAGTTTTTTATTATAATTATTTCTTATTAGAGAGGATTTTGTTCTAAAATAAATATTTTCGTTTACAGAGATGTTGTTGATTATTAATTTATGAACAAAAGGTTGTTTATTGTCTGTTGATGTTTGCATTTGACATAAGACCACTCCGGATGCTTTATTATTAGATTACGTCATTAACGATTATCGAGCAAATGTAGGCCTGAGCCGAAGGCCGGTCCGTGAAAATATTGTCTTAGATGAAACCGGTCCGTGGCGCAAAAAAGGTTGGGGGCCGCTGATTTAGAGCAAGAAGCAAAGTCAGTTTATGCTGAAAATGACATCAGTTACATCAACTGACATAAGGGGATTAGGGCTGTGTGCTCAAACCCTGCCTCGGGTCACTATTCGTGGGGAGTTCTCCCTGGGTCTGTGTGGGTTTCCTCTGGGAGATCCGGTTTCCTCCCAAGCTTCAAAAACACATGTTGGTAGATGGACTGGCTCCAAAGGGGTGTGTGTTTGTGTGTGTGTGTAATGCCCTGTGATGAACTGGAACCCTGTTCAGTGTGTGTTTTTCTGTCTTGAAATCTGTGAATATGTTTGAAAATATGCTCTTTACAACAGCCTTAACTCCGTTTACTGCTTTAGTGTAATCCCTCACACACTAAATCCCCCCCCCCCCCACACACACACACACACACTCACCTTCCTCTGTAAACAAACTTCATGGGTTCAACGGCGAGGGCAGTAGCAACAATGTCATCACTGTTGTGCCTCCGGCTCCCGACCTGCATCAGTCCGTCCATCTTCCCCGTCACAAAGATCACTCCCCCAGGACCAACAAACCCCAGCAGCCCTGACCGCACAAACACACACTCACTCACACACACTCCTCCGCTCAACACCGGACACACCTACAGTAGGGAGTGGGGGACGACAGACAGAGAGTTACTTTATCGACATGAAGGAAGTTTAGCAGCCAGCAGCAAAGCACGACACAGTTAGACACATAGAGTAAAAAGAAAAAATGTGTATCTCAGTCTTTGTCCATTTTTAGTTCATTACTTCATTCAAACACAGCAGCTGTCTCTCACACTGTGTTTAAACTTCGTGAACGGTCCAATAGAATCGCTCCCACATGACTCTGAATATTAAATTTTTACATTGACGCACACTGAAAGCTAAGAAGCTTTTTTCCTTCTCCTGTAAAGTCACTATTCTCGAGATACATGTGTTTCTTTGGACAGTGAAGATGTGTGAATAAATAAATACGAAGACTGCAGATGCTGCATGGACCTAAGCTTTAAGAAGATATTAATATGCTCTGATTCTGTGCGAAGATAAATGTGCAAAGAGGTGCAGTTACAGAAGATACCAGGGGTGTTACCAGAAGTTTTCATATTCACCTGGACAGGGATCTTTTCAAAAACAGAGGGAGGAAACTCTCAGTTTTTAAAACTATCCAGATCTGTGTGGACAGGGGCTCATAACACGGAAACAAATCTAATCTTTGAAATATTACCACCATTGAATATGTAGCACAGATTTTTTTTTGCACTGAAATTATGCATCTGAATATAATTGCTCTTGAATAGAACTTGTGAATTTTCAGGAACACGTTTTCACTGTTATTATTCAAGGTTAATAAATTCAGATTTAAAAAATGCAGACAATATATTTCAAGGTTGCTCAAATACAGTAGACGAAATTCAGATACCAAATACGAGTTACAAAAAATTCAGATACACATCCGGGACACCAAGGATGAGCAGTCGATTCATTTGGATTTTCTCTTTCACCTTAAATGGTGCAGTAGTTGCATTCTAGATGGCGAAATACGAACACAACTTCCATACCCTGGAAAAACTACACGTTTAGCTTCCTTCCACGGATATTATCTCTTTATTTTCAGAGTGTCTCAAAAATCTAAAAGGCTCATTGAAGGCACAATATAACAGACTATTGATATCCTGAAGATGAAGAAATTTAACTGTGGAAATGTTTTGTAATGTATTTTTTATCTGAATTTATTAGCCTTGAATAATAACAGTGAAAACGTGTTCTTCTATTCAAGAGCAATTATATTCAGATGCATAATTTCAGTGCAAAAAAATTCAGTGCTACATATTTAATGGTGGTAATATTTCAAAATCTGATGAGACAGCTTCCATACTCATAATGGTTTAAATTTGGCTACAGTAGTAAAGTACAGAATGAGCTGATGTTTTCAGTATAAAACTAAGTGTCACTTCTTGTAACCATTATACAATGTCCTCTAGGGTTAGTAGATTATACTGATACCGAGAAATATTTGAACACCCCTCGTAACGTGTCTAAATGTGCAGTGAAAACAAGGCTGATATAGCCATAAGACTACGGCATGTGTGTGTGTGTGTATTTATTTATTTATAAAAAGAAATGCAATAATGCTTTTGTTTCTTTATAAAGACTATGAACATTTCCCAACCTCAAACGTGTTCTTGGTCATTCCTGTCAAACCGTAGTATGATGTCCCCGTGGCAACGGACGATACACATATCTCTCCAATCTCATCTGTTTTACACAACTGAGGAACTGCTTCTGGTTTCACAACACACACCAGCGCTGAGAGAGAGGGAGGGAGAGCTATTGTCATTTTCATCATCATCATCACCATAATCATCACCACCACTTTCATCATCACCATCATCATTACCACCTTCATCATAAACATAATCATCACCTTCATCATTACCACCATCATCATCACCTTCATCATTACCACTATCATCATCATCACCTTCATCATAATCACCACCTTCATCATAAACATAATCATCACCTTCATCACCACCACCATCTTCATCATAATCACCACCTTCATCATCATCACCTTCATCATTACCACCATCATCATCACCTTCATCATTACCACTATCATCATCATCACCTTCATCATAATCACCACCTTCATCATAAACATAATCATCACCTTCATCACCACCACCATCTTCATCATAATCACCACCTTCATCATCATCACCTTCATCATAATCACCACCTTCATCATAAACATAATCATCACCTTCATCATCCCCCCACCACCATCTTCATCATAATCATCACCTTCATCATTACCACCATCATCATCATCATCACCACCTTCATCATAAACATCATCATCACCTTCATCATTACCACCATCATCATCATCATCACCACCTTCATCATTACCACCATCATCATCATCATCACCACCTTCATCATAAACATCATCATCACCTTCATCATTACCACCACCATCATCATCATCATCACCACCTTCATCATCATCACCACCTTCATCATAAACATAATCATCACCTTCATCATCCCCCCACCACCATCTTCATCATAATCATCACCTTCATCATTACCACCATCATCATCATCATCACCACCTTCATCATAAACATCATCATCACCTTCATCATTACCACCATCATCATCATCATCACCACCTTCATCATTACCACCATCATCATCATCATCACCACCTTCATCATAAACATCATCATCACCTTCATCATAATCACCACCTTCATCATAAACATAATCATCACCTTCATCATCCCCCCACCACCATCTTCATCATAATCATCACCTTCATCATTACCACCATCATCATCATCATCACCACCTTCACCATAAACATCATCATCACCTTCATCATTACCACCATCATCATCATCATCACCACCTTCATCATTACCACCACCATCATCATCATCATCACCACCTTCATCATAAACATCATCATCACCTTCATCATTACCACCATCATCATCATCATCATCACCACCTTCATCATAAACATCATCATCACCTTCATCACCACCACCATCTTCATCATAATCATCACCTTCATCATTACCACCATCATCATCACCTTCATCATTACCACTATCATCATCATCACCTTCATCATAATCACCACCTTCATCATAAACATCATCATCACCTTCATCACCACCACCATCTTCATCATAATCATCACCTTCATCATTACCACCATCATCATCACCATCACATTCATCATTACCACCATCATCATCATCATCATCACCACCTTCATCATAAACATCATCATCACCTTCATCACCACCACCATCTTCATCATAATCATCACCTTCATCATTACCACCATCATCATCACCTTCATCATTACCACTATCATCATCATCACCTTCATCATAATCACCACCTTCATCATAAACATCATCATCACCTTCATCACCACCACCATCTTCATCATAATCATCACCTTCATCATTACCACCATCATCATCACCATCACCTTCATCATTACCACCATCATCATCACCTTCATCATTACCACTATCATCATCATCACCTTCATCATAATCACCACCTTCATCATAAACATAATCATCACCTTCATCACCACCACCATCTTCATCATAATCATCACCTTCATCATTACCACCATCATCATCATCACCACCTTCATCATAAACATCATCATCACCTTCATCATTACCACCATCATCATCATCACCACCACCACCTTCATCATAAACATAATCATCACCTTCATCACCACCACCATCTTCATCATAATCATCACCTTCGTCATTACCACCATCATCATCATCACCACCTTCATCATAAACATAATCATCATCATCATCATCACCACCATCTTCATCAAAAACATCACCATCATCATCACCTTCATCGTCATCATTACCACCTTCATCATCACCACCTTCATCATAAACATCATCATCACCACCATCATCCCCTTCATCATCATCATGATCACCTTCATCATAATTATCATTACCACCTTCATCATAAACATCATCATCACCATCATAATCATCATTACCACCTTCATCATCATCTTCATCATAAACATCATCATCACCATCATCATCATCACCTTCATTTTCATCACCATCATCATCACCTTCATCATCCCCATCTTCATCATCAGCATCACTTTCATCATCATCATCATCATCATCATCATCATCACCACCTTCATCATTACCACCAACATCATCATCTTCATCATGTAAACTGGTGATAAACTAGTGCAGATCCACTGAGGTGAACGTAAGATCAATGGACCTCATGAGAAAATCAGTCACAAAATAACACTCATTTCTTTCACTCACTCACTCACTCACACACACACACACACACCTCCGGGCATGGGTGGGCCGACATCCTGCAATGTGAGGACAGAGAGCTTCTCTCCTGTGTCCACTCTGATCACACTGTGACTGAGTCCTGTCAAACTGAGGACCCCACGGCCCAGAGGCTTTGTACTGCCCTCATTTGGCCTGAGGAAAACACACACACACAAACAAATAATTACACAACTACATTCCTCCATATGATATACTATCAAAACCTTAGAATCACTGCCCTACCCCGGTCTGAAGAGAAAACACAGAATATACACAACACGATTAAATACTTAACTACATTTATCCCCTGTACCTTCTTATTGCTACAGTCAGAGCCTCGGGGGAACTGGCACATGGACAAATGACCTCTGACCTCAGACCCATACTCTGAAACACATTCAGGAACGCGTCACAGGACGAGATAGACCCTGAGAAAGAGAGAAAGGGAGGTACGGATTACATTATTGGAGGATTAATGATGTCATGTGACTTGTGGAGAAACGTTCTCCTTTCCCTGATACACCCTTTATTTTTAAAACTGAAGTTTTAGTATGTGTTTTTCCTCACATCCACACGAACATGTCACAGTAGGTCACTGACATTTACACTCACATGGATTGGCCCCATCAGCGACCAGCAGCATACGGAGAGACGTCAGATTGAGGTCGGTCTGATCTTTGTGTGCCACCAGAGCCCAGTGTAGATCTCTGCTTTTCACACACACTACTTTAGCTACACACGCACACAGACACGCGCACGCACACACACACAGACACACACACACAAAGAGAACAAGAAAATTTGTATTCATCATCATCATCATCTCATTCATAAAACTCTGGACAAAACTGATTAAAAAAAGGTGTGGGCAAATCATTTCTTCATTTATTTCTGTAGCTTCATCTCTGCAGCTGAGTGAGAAATAGAGCACTTTCAGAAACACATCACTGTATCAGTGCCTCTTTTTACCACAACTACAATGTGGACAGTGTGTCAGTGTGTACCTTTGTACTGACAGACTTTCTGGATCCAGGATAATGGGTTCACCTTCATTAGAGCATAGGGAACACTGACCACATGGAGCATACTGAGCACACTCTACACACACACAGAGAGAGAGAGAGAGAGAGAGAGAGAGAGAGAGAGAGAGAAATTAAAAAGAGAATGAGGAGAGAGAGAGATTAAAAAAGAGAATGAGGAGGAGGAGAGAGAGAGAGAGAGAGAGAGAGAGAGAGAAATTAAAAAGAGAATGAGGAGAGAGAGAGATTAAAAAAGAGAATGAGGAGGAGGAGAGAGAGAGAGAGAGAGAGAAATTAAAAAAGAATGAGGAGAGAGACAGAGACACACAGAGACAGAGAGACACACAAAGAGAGAAACAGAGAGAGAGAGAGAGAGAGAGAGAGTAACAGAGAGAGAGAGAGAAAGAGAAACAGAGAGAGAGAGAGAGAGAGAGTAACAGAGAGAGAGAGAGAGAGAGAGAGAGAGAGAGAGAGAGAGAGAGAGTAAGCTGGAGGGTTGATTATGTATTCATGTAATTATTAATAATAATAAGTTACAGTGTAAATATGGCAAATACAGCTGTTTATTAAATAAATTGTCCTCACCGTGAGAATGGCATGCCACAGTCCCACATCCTTCTTAAAATCCAACACATTCACCAGTGTCTCAGCTGAAACACACACACACAGTGAGGCAAATCACCAACACAAATATGATTGTAAGGTAATCCAGCACATACATACACATGCAGTTTGTGTGTGTGGGTGTGTATGTGTGTCTTACCTTCCTTGTATCCACAGGTTTGTGTGAGTGTTTGGCAGTGTGTGAGCATGGCCATCCTTGTCACTGTCACGCCCAGAACACTTCCGTCCTTACACGTCTTATACTGTCAATCGAATCAATCAATCAATCAACTTCTCTCATTTCTAAAATATATTATATACACAACCTCTCTCTCTCTCTCTCTCTCACACACACACACACACACACACACACACAGATTTACCTCGATGTAGGCGGTGTCATTGTTGGCATCTTTAATGAGAGGATACCACTCTCGAGGAGGTTTGGACAAATGTTTTGAATCTGTCACCACCCACAGCAACTTCGGCCAACCTGCACACACACACACACACACACACACACATACATACATACACAGATACATAAAAAAACTAAGAAATACTAGAATTCATGTTTATTCGAAGAATAGTGTTGTAATTATTTAACAACTCTACGGTGTACACTTCTGAACTATTGACATATCAATTCCTCAGGTGACCTCCTGACCTTTGAATTGCATGATATCACCACTGAGGCTCTTGGGAAGTCCTTTGTGACAGGCATCACTCGTCAGCGCTACAGCAACACCACAACTCCCCAATAGGAAACCGATCTGCTGACTCCCAGCATCCTACAGAGAGAGAGAGAGAGAGAGAGAGAGAGAGATTAAAAAAGAGAATGAGGAGGAATAACAGATGAAGTCTGATGATAAAAGACTCCTTTGTCAATTAGTTGCAAAACCTTTTTAGTGAGAGGAACTTCGATGGGCACAGGGACCACTTCTGCCAACAGACAGCCGTAAAACGCCACCATAAAAGCCGCAGGGTCATTATTGGGGTACACCAGTGCCACCTGACAGACACACACACAGTTACATATTTTTCTTTCATGTGTGGTTTCATTTGTCACATGACCTTTAATTAAACCCTACATTATATTATTGGAGTTATGTACAGACTCATGCTTAATGTTCAAAAACTCTGAAAGACTCTGAAAATAGTTATGAATCAAGCAACGATCAAGTTAGTCTCACTCTGTCTCCGGGTCGGATCATTGGCTCCTGTTTGGTTCCGAGTTTGTGGAGGATGTAATAGGCCACTTTCATACTCCTGGACCAGAGCTTACCTACACACACACACAAATGAACAGATTTCACATTAACTAACTTCATCAAGTAAATGTATCAGTGCCTAAGTGTGGTTTGTTTGTTTATGTGTGTGTGTGTGTGTGTGTGTGTGTGTGTGTATCTGTAACATGACCATATGACTGCGTCGGTTTAAAAATAACAGTGAGAAATGGAGCCGCTAATAAAGATATCCCATAATAACCTGAACTCCTGAATATCAGGAGGAAGTGCAAGATAGAGAGAAGAATTTGGAGAGAGAGAGAGAGAGAGAGAGAGAGAGAGAGAGAGAGAGAGAGAGGGAGGGAGAAAGAGAGAGAGAGAGAGAGGTGGAAGGAGAGAGACAGAGAGAGGGAGGGAGAGAGAGAGAGAAAGAGAGAATCTGATCAGATAACAGTATCTGACCTGTTTTTAGGTGTGGGTGTGTGGGTATTTTTGCTGTTTGGGAAATGGTTTTTTCTTTACGTACCATACGTGAGTGTGTACGGTTGTTTGGTGCCGGTGTGTGTGATGGTGAGACATGGTGCTTTCGGGGCAATGGCCCCCCAGCGCTGAAGGGCTGCCTCCAGGGAGGCGGGGCAATTCTTCAAAGCACAAAGCTCCTCCCCTTGACTTACTGTTGACTCTGCCCCTTCTGGACGTGGTAGCGAGGGGTCGGGCTGCTGCACTGCGAGAGAAATTGCAAAGAGCAGGTTACATTTAAAAGCTAAGCACTAGCTGATATGAAAGTGTCAAACAAATAAATCCAGTGGAGTTTAAGTTCCTAACTTGTGTTTATTGATAGTCAGAAAACATGTTATTTCTTACTAATTGAAGGAATAAGGTTTAAAAGACCGTTGGTCCCCCCCCCCCAGCGGTGTTGGGAAACTCTAATAGGCGTCTTGCCTGTGACGTAGATGGTGGACAACAACTCTAGAAGCTGCACTTAATTTAATGCAGAATGAGGAAAAGGTGTGTTGTTTTTGGCTGCAATCATTCAATGTACAGTGGGACATCTGTGAACAAATGGCCCAAAGATCCCAAAATATCCAGAAAATGGACTAAATTTGTCCACTTTAAACGGGCACTTTGGATGGACCCTCCGCTCACTCCGTTATCTGTAGCTCATTTCACTGGCGCTTTTCCAACAATATGGGCATGTAAGGACACCAACGAAAGGTGTTCAAGAGCCTCTGTAACATGGAGGTAAACAGGGTAAGGACACTCACTTCGCCTGTTTTAGTTGGTGTTAGTTAACGTTAGCTTGACTCGCTAAACTCGGTGGCTCAGATTATACTCGGCTACGTAGCTGCATTACGGAGGTTTATAGTGTCGGATGAATTCGAGTTCGACTTCGATCACATTTACAAGAATAACGGTACCTCTACATTTGAGTTTAGCTTATTGCTAGGCTACTGTCATGAATAATGTTGGTTATTTAGCTAGATACTGTCATAACAGTCAGTCATAACAGTGTTTTACCACGGCGTTGTTCAGCTGAGGTCCACCAGTGACGTCACGGTCGCGTTCAAGAATTTCCGTAGCGAGCTCGGGTTTTTCCGTCAATTTCATAAAATTGTCAGTTTTAAAGCAAATTAAGCTGCTATTTTCATTTTAATTCATACTTATATCTGTCAGTAACTACAATAATGTGGAATATTCATGGAGGTCCATTAAGTGGTGCTTAGTCTTTAATGAATCTAACATAAAACAAAAGAATGTGTTCAGATGTGTGTGAGGACACCTTCCAGCAGTTCCTCAAAGTCTTCCACAAAAAACTCTCTAAGTGGACGTCTCTTTGGTCGCTTCAGAGTGTTCACCAGCTGCTGGATCTTAGCAGAAACACGACTGCTCACTGGAACTCCTTACACACACACACACACAATTAAATGAATTTTTATCAAAGAACCAAAGACAGGCTCCAGTTTTTCAGCTGAATCTGTGCTGTGTAGAGGACTAAATATAAACACATTGGACAAAGAATGTCATTAACAACGCTGCAGAGAGTCATTTATCACCAAAACATTTTGACTGAGGTGCAGCCTTGTGTTACACAGTGAGCTGCAAATGTGGAAAAGTATTTGATTTTACAAACAGATGCCGCAGCAGCATCACAGTCTTCACTGACTCTATTCACAAACAATCACAAACATATACAAACACAAACAGATGTTTTCTCACCGTCTCCTGTCTCCATGAGCTCAGCATTGCCATATTTGGGCAGGGGTTTGGTCGTCATGGCGACCTGCTGCTCCACGGAAGGTGCATCTGATGTGTAGCTTGTGATGTCTGGAGGTGCCGGGTGACTGTCTGCATCGTTACACACAAATAAATAAGTAAATAACAAATAAAAACAAACAATTTGTGTTTACTGTTCTTTACTGTGTCTGTTTCCAACTTATTTTCAATATCAGACCAAAATTAATAATAATAATGTGGTTCTAAGTTATTTTGAAAATAATGTACAATTGTATATAATACAATTATATTCATTCATTCATCCATTCATTATCTGTAACCCTTATCCAGTTCAGGGCGGCGTTGGGTCTGGAGCCTACCCGGAATCACTGGGTACAAGGCGGGAACACACCCTGGAGGTGGTGCCAGTCCTTCACAGGGCAAAACACACACATTCAGTCACACACTCACACCTACGGACAGTTTTGAGTCTCCAATCCACCTACCAACGTGTGTTTTTGGAGCATGGGAGAAAACCGGAGCACCCAGAGGAAACCCATGCAAACATAGGGAGAACACACCACACTCCTCACAGACAGTCACCCGGAGGAAACCCACACAGACACAGGGAGAACACACCACACTCCTCACAGACAGTCACCCGGAGGAAACCCACGCAGACACAGAGAGAACATACCACACTCCTCACAGACAGTCACCCGGAGGTAACTCACGCAGACACAGGGAGAACACACCACACTCCTCACAGTCACCCGGGGGAAACCCATGTAGACACAGGGAGAACACACCACACTCCTCCCAGACAGTCACCCGGAGTGGGACTCAAACCCACAACCTCCAGGACCCTGGAACTGTGAGAGACACTACCTGCAGCGCCACTGTGTGGCCCTACATAATTATATATATATATATATATCTATATTTAAAAAATGGATGTGTTTTTGTGGTTTGTTTTTAACCACTGGGCTGTGCTGGAGGACATCTGGGAGTGTTAGGTTTAATTTAACATCAGATTCTAACCTTCAGAATCCAGCGATGACCACGGCCTGTCAGACTGATAATCGTATGAGCGTCGACCCATGTTTCCGTTCTCTAAAGACACGCCCATCTCTCGCAAGCCCCGCCTCTTCAGGGACAGGTGAGCTATAGGCCCGACTGGAGCAGTAGGGAGAGAAAGAATGCATCTGTGTAAATAGTAATAAAAATAGTATTGTTCGTGTGTATGCATGTGTGTGTGTGTGTGTGTGTAAAAAGCTCTGATTGATCAGTGATCAATACCTTTATATCTCATTAATGGTCTGAAGCTGCAGCTAATTCTCTTCTCACTCTGCCATTCACAGTCCATTAACCACATCAGTCTGATATCGACTAGATATAAACATCTCATTAGCAGCGCTGGGGAGCGCTAGTTTTTGGTTTAGGTGGCGTTTAGGTGGCGAAAGGCACCAGACTCTCCCTGAAGACTAAAGAGTGGGTTACTCTGTGTGTACTCACTGCTGTAAGGGTGTGTGTGGTTCTCTGCGAGGCGTGCTGCATTAGCAGACCCGTTGCTGTGTGATGATGACGATGATGTTGTTGATGAAGATGATCCACGCAGAGCTTGGCTGATCCAGGCTTCGACTCCAGCTCCTCCTCCACGACCCAGAGAACCATCCCCCTCGGAACCAGACGAAGAATCTGCACAATAAACACCCAAACGTTTTAGACCAAGTGCCACCAGTTATCAAATCAAAACCTCCAAGTACCACCTATGAGTCTTACCCCTGGAACATGTGCCCCAGGTTCTCCCTCTGTTCCATGGGCAGGTGGGGGGCATAGGGCAATGTCTCGCTTGAATTTTAGCATGTTTTTATTGACATTTAATTAATGTTCACGCTTTACACAAAATAATTCAAACATAATTGCTACAAATTATTATGAATGTTTTAAACACAATTATATATTTTTGAGAACATCATTCATGGGAAATAAGTGTTTTGAAAAAAGAGTATGTCAATCTAACCCTGAGAACAGCGCTGGGTTAAACAGTGTTTAAAGACTCTAATGATGAGAAGAACAGCCATGTTGTTTTCCTCCAGCTGAGCGTTTACTTCTATTGTGTCTCACGTGTACAGAATTCTCGCTTTGTTTCTATGAATTTTTCCCCCTTGATTTAGTCCAGGGCTCTGAAAGATTTCTCAGGCATTGTCTCGGATATTTTTCTCGTTTCCGCTTTGCTCTTCTTGTAATTGAGTTCAAATTGCTCTCGTCTGTCTCTAGGCTTTGCTTACGTCCAGTAAACAGTCGAAACTGGGCTTTCTTTACATGGATTTCTCAAAATACTGGGGTCCAAATCCTGGAAAAAAGTGGGGAACTCGGTCTCCCTCCTTCCCTCAGAGATAAACTACAGCGTAAACGTAGCCCTTGTTTTGTTTTGTTTTTTAACACAAATGAATTGCATTGGGGCATCATTCTGAAAACTGTGAAACATGTAATTTACACAAGAAAACTTAGACGTTCAGTTATTAACAATTTCCTTAATGAAGCAGTACATTTCTCAAGTTCTGAGTTCCTCAGTTTGAGAACCACTGCATTAAAGAGTTTTAAACATTATAAAATCCATCAAAAGCATTTCCTATTTTAGTATTTCAAAAAAAAGTACAAAATAGATGTATAAAGCTGACTGACTCGGATTAAACTATTCTTCACCCTGATCTAACCACTTGTCTTAACCCTAACCTTAACCACAATCACAGCCTCAATCTTAAGGGGGAGGACAGTGCTGTTCCTTCACTGACACACACTCCACACCTACACAGAGCTGCTCAAACCACATTTAATCTGTGTAGGAAGCCGTGTTTTCTGTGTAGGTGTTTGTTTATAACTGTGTGTGTGTGTATGTGGTCAGTCAAAACAGATCTACATCCCACTGTAGTTTGGTTTGTTGATGTGGGATGCTGTAATACATAAAAAACATGAGACCTCATTATTTAGGATTTATAGCCTCAACACACACACAAATCGTTTCCTCCCTCTGACATTGACCTGGTGGTGTGTACGCCTCCATAGATGTTTGGACAACTAGAGAACGGCGCTTGGACGGCATGGGGACAGCCATCTTCCTCTCGCACTGACGCTCCAGAGCAGCCTGCACTGCCTCTGAGTGAACATCTGGAACAGGGAACAACAAAGAACATCACAGAACATCTGGAACACATCATAACTCAAACTTTAACGTGCATTTGTGGCTGCAGTGATGATGTGTTTACATACAATGGTTGTGGGAATGTTTCTGAGCCTGGTAGGGGTGGGCGGTATAACTGTAATACTTTACACTGCTGGTTTTATAATGTGTGTGGTGTGTTAAATTTCTGATTTGTGTCTTTAAGAACAAGGCCATAAATTTCATTCAAGTGCTTTTAAAGAGAGCCACAGAGAGGGGGCGCTGTGGGAGCTCACTGACTGCTGATGTCACACTCTGTAAATGTATGGGGGATAAAACACAAGCCCAGTGTCCCCCCACAGTGTGAGTTTAGAGCTGAGTTTGGGTTAAAACAGAGAGGGATGAAGCTGAAAAGATTCTGAGGATATGAGGCTTTATCTCTAAAGGTGTGTGCTTTGAGCCTCACTTCATTGGAAAATCACCTGCTGTGATGTGAACCACAAGTGTCTGTTAGCACCAGCTGTGCTTCTAAACACTGTAGAACCATCTTATTTCACTGAATTTACAACTTCTCTGTTCCTCCAGCACCAGACACTGAGATCTGCTCTCTAACAGAAACAGGTTTTTATCGTCAACACGTCAGTGTACAGTTGGGCTGTGCTGAGCTGAACTGCAAAGTGCTGAAAACCCTTCACTCGACCCACACTCACAGATATGAGGTTCATGCAGCCCCACAGTGCACCCTCACCCCCACCCCACTGTAATAACATACAATGTGATAATATTTCGGTATGATGATATAGAAAGTGTGGATACCGTCAATCCCTACGCTGCAGTGATTTCTACTACAGAATTGTGTCTGTGTTTAATGACGTACCCCCTGAGGGTCAGAAGACAAGCCAATACCGGTTTTGGGCCTTTTCCTTTTAATTATCTGCATCTTTAAATGATAATATATACTGTAGATGACAAAATCTCTTTACCTTTTTAAGTTGCCAAATGTTGTTCTTGCATTTTTTGCCTGTGCAGTCTTTCACAGAGAAGTGAAACCCTCCTTCATCTTTATTTATGAAAGAGTCAGGTTCTCTAAGGCACTCTTTTCAAACACAATCATGTCACTGACCTGTTGCCAAATTTTTTGTAGCATTACACAGTTTTACCACACATTGTGTCCCCCCTTCCCAAGTGCTTTGGAACGTATTGCTGGTATCAAATTCAAAGCAGACATATGTTATTTAAAAATATAATAATATTTCTCAGTTTTAACATTTGAAATATTGTCTTTGCACTGATTTAAATATGTGGCTGGTTTCAGAGACAGGGATTAAACCTAGTCCTGGATCATTTCTTTTGTATAGTCCAGGACTAGGCTTAGTCTCTGACTGGGAAACCACCCCCTAGTGTTTACATTTTTTGAATATCATTGCATTCTGTTGCATTTACAATTCGCTCTTCATCCTGAGTTTTCTGAACATGGAGTTTGTATAAACTTATCTGTGTGTGTGTGTGTGTGTGTGTTTGAGTGTGTATAACTGTATGTGTGTGTATATTTGTGCACGTGTTACCTGAGCGGTATCTCTCGTCCCGTGAACCTGTGGAGCGTCGCCGTTGGTAACGAGAGGAGGAAGACGATGATGAAGAAGGTGTGACCAGAGCTCTACACTCTGCCCCCACTGTCAGGGCATGAAGAAAAATAGTGACAGTGAGTTCTGCCTGAAACACTGTAAGGTCTGAAGTTTAAAGATCGGGGCTGGGTTTCCTTAAGATCCTTAAGTAGTAGGGTGAGCATCACACTGAACACTCTCTCTCCCTGTTAAGATGATTTTATCATTAACTGTGGGTGAACCCTGAAAGAATTGCTCAGCGTTGCCTGTGCAGAAGGCGATGTGTCTGTGGGGGGCAGCAGAGATGGGGGGGTGCGTAAAGGTAAGCAGAGCTGAATTTCACTGTGTTCCACCCTAACCCATGGTAAAAATGTTTCTGGGAAACTAGGTCCTGTTTCCCTCTCACAGCTCCACAAGAACAGCAGAGGAACCGGAGACACTTTCAGGAATATCTGTTACTTCTCAGGGTTAAAACTTCCATCAACACGGATTGGTTTATTACCCAAAACAGGTGATCTACTGCCAATGTAACTGACCTTTACAACAGGAGGTGTGTGTGTATGTGTGTACTACCTGGTACGTGAGGAAGATAAGCTCGAATAAGTTTGGCTCTTTTCTTCTCGTAGCCTTTCTGTGTGATGTCACCTGCCAGAGTAAATCAGACAAACAGACAGATGCTTTAAAGCTAGCAGTGATTAGACCACAGTCAGCCATCGCTGCAGCTTAAAGGAACACTAGGTAAGATTTAGGTTTCACTCCTGGGACCCACCCCCAGTGTAATTACTTTATATAGCACTGTATTGAAATCAGTGGGGAGGAGGTGTGGTTCTAACTCTCCTCTGAATGTTACATAGTGCCGTTTCTGCAGTGCTGAGCCAAGAGTAGCAAATCAGAGGATCTATTCTCCTCATTACAGCTCAGTGGAGCAACACAATGATTCTGAAGCTGTAATTTTAATTTTAAAATATTACATAGTGTTCCTTTAAACAAACTAATCCTGTATTTTATAGAACAGTCCATAGTGTGCAGTCAACGCCCAATGAAAAATGAGGAATAAATCAAATAAAGGACTAGATTCCTTTCGGTTTCTGAGCAAGGGTTGTGCTCCTCTCCACAAATCCTCTTAATGACCATCAGGCGACAAAAACAGCGTCCCAGGATTTAACCACGACGACATTCTTACTGTAAACAAATCACTAAAAAACAACATAACATGAAACTACTTTCTCTGTTTCTCTCTCTCTCTCCCTCCATCTCTCCCTCTCTCTCTCGGTTTGGATTAATGTTTGGTTTCATTAAGCATAAATGCTACAAGAGCGGCATCCCAGTATTCTCTCACAGTAGTGACCATGACAACAGCAGTGTGATTGGCTCCCCAGTGGAAAAAGGAAATGAGGACAGGGAGGGATGTTTCCCCTGAGACCACGCCCCCTCACACTTACCAGGAGGGAGTGGGGGGAGAGAGAGAGAGAGAGAGAGAGAGAGATTCAGACTAAGGATGCAGCCACAGGCATTGTTATCTTTCCAGATGTGCTTTCTCTCAACTCCATTCACGCTTCTAGAATCACAACAATTAAATCAATTATTTTGTGCATCACTGCTGTACCCCCAACAACCCACACACAGAGAGAGAGAGAGAGAAAATAATAAAATGGAATATAAGAGAATGTAACATCCAATTTCACCCTCTTTTATTTAGGTCACTGGGCTAGAATTCAGTGAGCTTAACATAAAGAGTTAGAGCACACACACACGCACACACACACACACACACAGGGAATAAATGCAATGAAATATAACCAAATATAACATCAGATATCATACTCTTAATTTTAGGTCACAAGGTCAGGCTTCAGTGAGCTGAAAATAAAACACACACACGCAGTGGAGCATGACTTATACAATATATCCACACATAATTCCAGGGATGTTCAGGAGATCAGTAGGAAAACAGGTTCAGCTCAGAGCTTCCATTAAACATCAGGTTACTTCCTCATGCTGCTCTCAGATGAGCTCCAGGACGGAGGAGGGTTTACCAAAAAAATGTTTTCCAAAGACACAGGTCTAAACGACAGAAAAGAAAAGTCAGAAAAGAGGACTGCTTCAAAGAAATGCTTAATATTCAGCATTTAGAGCGGGACGATACTGCCACAATTTTAATCATGATATTTTTCTTTATTTTGGTTGATACGATACGATTCAGATATCGATGTGAACAATAAAACTGAACTGAACGCAACACGACATCAGCCTCCATCAACTACCTCTGGGATTTGTCAATATTGATATTTTTAAACAAAATTTTAAAATTGAGTCCTGAACTGTCAGTCACAGACACTGTAAATAATGTGTAATGAAATTCTGTAAATGTGTTAAAATATCATATCATTGTTATTGAAACACTTTATATTGTGATATTTATACTGGTAATTAATTAATGTCCAGCCCTAACAGCATTCATACAGAACTGAACAGTCAGCAGTTTACCACCAAAATTTTCCCATCTAAAATTCATATTTATACAGTCCATTTATGTTCATTTAAGAATTTGATTGAACACTTTCAGCCAGGAAAATGTAACCATACAATTTAAGTGTAAAATTAGTGTTTCTAAAAAAGCCATAAATATTTAACTATATTTAATCATTGTTAATAATTCAGCTCTAAAAATCCACCATAAAAAACTAAACTAAACAAATAAAATAAATAAATAAAAGAACACAACACTGAAGAATACGGAGGTGAGTCAACACAAGTCTCTATCTCTGAATGTAGTCCATGCATCGAATCACATTCACAAAATAAGAAATGTATACGAATACAAATGTATTACATTTATTAATGTACAAGTTTAAAAGCCCAGAATGTGAGCTGATGGAGAGTCGTGTGTCTGTGTGAGTGTGTGTGTAGGGTGTGTGTCAGCGGCGCTTCAGCAAGAGACTCACAGCTGAGGGGTTTTAATTAAATCACACATCAACCTGAGAAACATCCTACAATGACAAGTACAGCAACTTCTCCAGGTGTGTGGCTTTAATAATCACACACACACACACACACACACACACACACACACACACACACACACACACAGAATAATTCATTGTACAGTTATTAGAATATTTACATATGACACACTTTCTGGTCCAGATATGTCACTTCCTTTGACTCTGCTTCACAACAGAGTACACACACACACACACACACACACAGAGAGAGAGAGAAAAAGAGAGAAAGAGAGAGAGAAAGAAAGAAAAATATAGATTCAATCTAAACCACCACAATCTCCCTCTCTCTCTCTGTCTCTTACCCACCCCCTCTTTCCTCTCTCTCTATCCAGAACATGTTGTCATATGGCATAATAAAACTGTATGTAGGTCACAAGCTTATTCAGACACTCTACAGCCAGTTATTGCCCACACACACACATGCGCAAAATAGCACCATCTGAAAAATCCAGAACATTTCCGGTAAGGTCTGCTGTGTGAATGAATGTGTTGCTTAAAGTTTAGACAGCAATCACTCACATGGTCCACAGCCTGAAATTAAAGTCAAACTACTGATTAAGAGACATTTTCAGAAGAGTGACCTCAGGTTTTGGTCTCAGTTATAGTCTCAATCCTCACTCTCTGTTATATGCTATCTGCATCGCTCTGCAATTACACCGCCACAACACCAGGGGCTGAGTCTCAAACATCTTTCTCTACTCTGTGTAGTGGTGCAGTAAAATTGCTTTGATACATCTCTAAAGTGCACTCTGTAGGGAGGAGGGTGTTGTTTGGGACAGAGCAGAGATCACGAGGTGCCTGGAAAGTAACAAATTTAAAGCGCCGCGAGGTCCCACTTCTTGTTATTTTCCCCCGGAGACCTCTGTATTTTTCCTTTGTTCAACATGTTCATTGGTCCCTGGCATCCACCCCGTGTCTGAGGAGGTCTCTGTCTGTGAATGTGCTGCTGTCTGTCTCTCTGTGTGTGGAGGAGAAGAGCTCATGTTCCTGTACTTCTTCAGTTCAACTTCAACAATGTCCCTCCCACTACTGACCAATCACAGTCTGCGGTCTGCGTCTATGGCACGCAGAGTTACATTTCTGGAGAGGGGCGTGTTAGGTCCGATACAAAAGTATAAATTGGGGTTAAGGCCCAATCCCATTTCACCCCTTGCCCTTAGCCCTACCCCTAGGGGTAGGCATGCTTTTTGAATTCTTTTTGGGAAAGAGGGGTAGGGCCAAGGGGTGGTTGGGGGGGCTGTATACCATGTGAAGTGGAGATTTTACAGAGGCACACTTCAGAAAAAGGGTTATGAATGCTTTCTAACCAAAGAAAGACACAAATATTCATATTATCGCTAATATTTTGCAGATGAATTCCAGTTCACACCTTAAATGGTAAAGCAAATACGTTCTGAGCATAACTCATATCACTGAGTGTGATTACACTCTAACCTTACTGTTAAATAGAGCTGTGGGTGAAATTGTGACTCAGACTGAGGACAGAGTCAAAGATCGAGGACTGTGACTGTAACACTGACTGAGACTGAGGGATGGAGATCAAGGGTTAAAACGAAAACACAGGACTGAGAGCTAAGACTAAGTACTGAGGGTGTAGCCCTGAACTGAGACTAAGGCCCAGTCCCATTTCTCATTTTTCCCCCCTCCCCCTTGTTTCTGAGTGTCCTCTCGCCCCTTGAAGCTGAGCTTCAGGCGACCCTTCAAGACCCTGATACTTCATCAGAACACCGCTCTGTAGCAGCTCTGCACCAGTCTGCAGTGATATCAGAGGAGCGGCTGGACTTTAGTTACATTTAGAGCCTCATTCTCCTTCAGAGAGTTCCACAATCAGAGAATACCCCCCTCTCCTCGCTGTTCTGTGACATGGAACTACAGTATCACCCATTACACAACAATGAATATCAGCAGGCAACAATGAACATTTCAGACAGTGGTTTTGTTCTGTTCTGTGCTTTTTTTCCTCATCTCTCTATTCTTGAGCCATTATGTGGATTTGCTTAAAAACCCATTCAAAAATTAATCTGCGTTTTATTTATGTAGAATATTTGAACACATTTATATTCTATTTTCAATGTCAGACTATTCTTAATATAGAATTTTTTGGCAAAATGTTTGTTGCTCTTTAAAGCGGGGTAACTGCTTTATTATCTTTTTATCAGTGGCATAAAATGGTCTTAAAATGACAATAATATTGTTTATCACGATTATTTCTGGGACAAGATATCGAGCACAAATACCGTCTGCTGTGGCAGGTCTTTGCGTGTCGGCAAAACATAGCAGACACCTGCTGATCCAGTGATTCTCCTGAAATGAAGGGCGTTCTTCTTTACTGCAGAAAGAGTGTCTGTGTTTCTGGGAAAGTTTTACACTAGACACTGGAACACTGCTGTGAGAATTTAATGGAACTCAGCCAGAGCTTTGTGAAAATCAGAAGCTGATGTTGAATGAGTTCAGGATCACTGACAACCCTCAGATGTGTCCCAAAGCTCCAGGATTCTGAACAATTAATCAATGAGTAGTGAGATGAATTAATGAGATCACTGCTGATCACCACTGAAACACAATGGGGCTGAGAAGGAAATAAAAATAGAAACAGGGGACAGCTGTAGCTCTACACAGAGCAACCTGAGAGCAGCAAAAAATAACCCTGGCTCTCTGTCGTCCTCTCTCCTCTGTCTCCGTTTCTCCCTCTCACTCCCTTTTTCTTTCCTTCTCTCCTCTTCTGCCCTTCACACACACACACACACCCCTATAGACCTTCATAACGGAATATCAAAGTGCTTGTTATGCATATAAACATTCAGAGTCAGGATAACCAATAGGACAAAGATCCAGAGTCACATGACCAAGGCTAAAAATAATGTGTGTGTTCTGCCTTTCAACCTCATGAAGATCCTGCTTAAACACACACACACACACACCCTGCCATAGTTCTGCTGTGTGTGTGTGTGTGAGAGAGAGAGAGAGAGAGAGAGAGTGAGAGAGAGAATTACCTGCAATGTCTTTTAGGAGGTTACTGTAAGGTCTTTTCCAGTGTGTGATAATAATACTTCTGCTGTGAATGTGTTTTAAAATCAGATGATGAAATCACACATTTACATGAAATGACTGTAGACTTCACCGCACACACATACATACGCCCCCCACCCCCCACACACACACAAAAAAAATTATACATTTAAAATATTAACTCATGAATGTCTGGTCAGACTCTGTATTTTCCAGTTTAGGATGCTCTGTGTGTGTGTGTGTGTGTGTGTGTATTTACATAAAGTACCTGTACAGCAGGATGAACACCTGCCCGGTAGCAACACACCTGGCAACAGATCACTTCAAAACACAGAGAGTGAGGGGGAGGGGGAGAAGAAGGAAAACCCTGACCGTCCTAAACTGCAGTGTAGGAATTAACAGGAGATGCTGTTTCTAACACTGTACCACACTGTAACAGTGCAGTTACAACAGAAAACAAAGTGCTTCAACATTTGCCCCTTCATTAAAACATTGAACTATCCATGTTTTAAAACAGTGCATCCATGGCCTAATGGTTAGAGAAGAGGGCTTAGGGCTGAAAGGTGGTTGGTTTGACTGGATGGTCATTGAATGGCTGCTGCTCTGGGTGTGTGTTCAAAGACCCTAGTGCACTAGTGTGTGTTTTATGTTCACAAACGGGTTCAATGCAGAAGACACGTTTCATTGTACAATGACAAATAACCGCAAATTATATCTAAAAAAATATTTCAGAAATGGTCAGAGGTGTCTGTAACACGCACATCTCAAACATTATTACAGCTTAAAAGAGCCTTCAAAAAACACCTCATCAGAGAAGGATGTAGTGTGTGTTCACCCTCTGCTTTCAGAAACTGAACCTGATGCTGGACGACGATGCCCTCCTCATGTGGTGGTTGGGTCTGGACCTGTGTTCATTCATTCATTCATTCATTCATTCATTATCTGTAACCTATATCCAGTTCAGTGCAGCGGTGGGTCCGGAGCCTACTCGGAATCATTGGGCGCGAGGCGGGAATACACCCTGGAGGGGGCGCCAGTCCTTCACAGGACAACACACACACCTACGGACCCTTTTGAGCCTCCAATCCACCTACCAACGGTTTTTGAACTGTGGGAGGAAACCGGAGCACCCGGAGGAAACCCATGCGGACACAGGGAGAACACAACCTGTGTTCAGTGTTTATTAAAAATAAATGAATGAGTTTTTGTTTACACTTTTCTTTCGTTCATTGTCTGTAACCCTTATCCAGTAGAGGATGGAGCCTACCCGGAATCACTGGGCGCAAGGCGGGAACACACCCTGTGTGGAGGGTGCGCCAGTCCTTCACAGGGCGACACACACTCACTCATAACTGCAGAGAATGGCAGGTTCTGTGTTTTTTTTTTAGCTGTGGCCCTAGCACATGCTCACATCAGGTACGTGATTTACTGAACGCTACCCAGAAGCCGACCGGGGGAAAAGACATTTCTGTCATCCACAGATAATAAATGAGCAGGAGAACAGCAGATGAACCACAGATCGGAATTTTATACCATTTTCAGAAATTTCACTGCATTTGTTCTTTAAAAACACAATCATTTTGGCGAGCACCAGACCTGCGAACATCCCCACTGCTGTTTATTTGGCTTAACCTTAGCCTATAAGATTATAGCCTCTGATAGGGGCAGTGTGAGACTGATGTAGTGCGTTGTTTGAGGAATTAGGTAAGTCTGTACCCGAGGAGCCACAAAGTCTCATCCAGTGTCACACGGTGTGTGTTTACCTCAAAAGAGGATGACCCCAAAGGCAGCAACATTTCTCAGAGCACGTCTGTATCCAGATGGGAACATTATACAGGATGTTTACCCCTTGCTGCGTGATCTACATACAGCGACGTACACATCTGCACAGACTAAGCCTGTGTTTATATGCAGTGTACGTGTGTGTTTTCTCTGACCAGCAGCGTTCACTAATCCCCAACAAGTGTCTTCTGAACCTACAGGGCTTTTGTCCCATTGACCAATCAGATTACAGAACAACAGAGATTGGGCCAATCACTGGGCAGTAAGGAAAGTGGGCCAAAAGCAGCACATGGTAGAAAAGAATTAAACCAGAGCAGCATAAAGGGGCAGGTCATGAGGTTATAATATAAATAAAATATAATATAAAGATGCAGAAGTATATGGATGGTCTTTTAGAATACATCAATATAACACTAATCCTTTATTAAAGTCTTCAGTGCCACAAATTCATTCATCTGCCAACTACTCTGCGCTGTACACAAACACAAGCTCAATATACTGTTCATGTCTTGATCAGCAATGTTCCTCTTTACCTGCACTAACTCTCTCTAATCTTCAGGGAAGATATTACACTTGATACTGGGACATTGCTGTGAGGATGTGATGGCATTCGTACACAATAATATTGCTGAGGTTATGCACTGAATGTCGGACTGATGGTGAATGTTTTTCTGTAGAGATTATACACTCTACCCATGAAGGGGGAGGATAAAGAGGTCCGTCGTTTTCGAGCGGTGCAATAAATTTCTAAAATATAAGAGAAATGATGCAATCAACATGAAACACGCCTCGGTCCGACATGACCTACCCTCTCTCTCTCTCACACACACAAACACACACTCTATCGCTCAGTTATGTGATGTTTCAGACTTTTATCACCGCATTAGGAATGAACCCAAACCAGAACAGAGACAAACGCAGTGAGACAGAGAGAGAGGGAGAAAGAGAGAGAGAGAAAGAGAAAGAGAGAGAGAGAGAGAGAGGGAGAGGGAGAAAGAGAGAAAGAAAGAGAGAGAGAGAGAGAGAGAGAGAGAAAGAGAGAGGGAGAAAGAGAGAGAGAGAGAGAGAGAGAGAGAGAGAAAGAGAGAGAGAGAGAGAAAAAGAGAGAGGGAGAAAGAGAGAGAGAGGGAGAAAGAGAGAGAGAGAGAGAGAGAGAAAGAGAGAGAGAGAGAGAGAAAGAGAGAGGGAGAAAGAGAGAGAGAGAGAGAGAGAGAGAAAGAGAGAGAGAGAGAGAGAGAAAGAGAGAGAGAGAGAGAGAGAAAGAAAGAGAGAGGGAGAAAGAGAGAGAAAGAGAGAGAGAGAGAGAAAAAAGAAAAAAGGTGTGTGTGTGTGTGTGGCGGGGGTGTTGTCCGTTAATTCCGTGTTATTCAAGGTCACTCCCGTTCTGTTCCGTTCGGTTCGGTATCCCATCGCGCGAGCACATTCATCAACTGATGTAAACAGCGCAGAGGCCCCGCGAGCTTCTTCTGTTAACGGAAAACGGCCGTGATTCTCCGAGCCACCTCCCGGTCAAAGGAATCAACATTAAAACCACCAAGGGGTCTCGGGGCACCGCGTAAAAGCAAACACACCGCCACTCACCTTCAGACAGCTCGAGCTCCAGCTCCGCAAGCCGTGCGCGGATCTCCAGAGGCAACGAGTCACGGTCCGCCATTCCCGCGCTCGCGCGAAGCACAGGATCAAACACCACCGCTCCCGACGCCAACAGACAGCATGAGAGAGAGAGAGCGCGAGCGAGAGACGGACGTTCTAACCGTTCACAAGTGCGAGCATCAGACCCTCCGGTAAAACGGGATGCTGCTAATCCCCGTGATTTGCGCCAGGGAGAGGAGGTGGTAGAGGGGAGGGGAGGGAGAGCGCTCTGTGGAGGTCACGTGATTTTTCCGCGTTTAATGTGCCATGAGAGGGCGCCAAAGACTCCTGAAATTCTGAGTACAGCATTGACTGGGTTTCACCTATTCTTTATATACACACACTCATTTAACAAATTTAACAACTGGGAAGAGGAAGGGAAGACACATCACACACTAAAAGAGATGCAAAGCAACCCACCAGACAATATATAAAAAAAACAGGGTATCTGAAAAGGTATCTATTTTTGTTCACAGTCCAGTTTACCTTATTTTCTTTAACCTGCTCTTTGTAAATAATTTTAATCCAGCAGTCATGACATTTTCAGCATTATTTTATATGAGCCCTACTCATTACTGTATCTCTCATAGTTCATCCATTCATCATCTGTAAACGCTTATCGCAGTAGGTCCGGAGCCTACCTGGAATCACTGGGTGCAAGGCAGGAACACATGCTGGAGGGGGTGCTGGTCCTTCACAGGTCGACACACACTCACACCTACGGACACTTTTGTCTCCAATCCACCTACCAACGTGTGTTTCTGGAGCGTGGGAGGAAACCGGAGCACCCAGAGGAAACCCACGCAGACACAGAGAGAAGGCACCACACTCCTCAGTCTCCCGAAGGAAACCCACGCAGACACAGGGAGAAGGCACCACACTCCTCAGTCTCCCGAAGGAAACCCACGCAGACACAGGGAGAACACACCACACTCCTCACAGACAGTCACCCGGAGCGGGACTCAAACCCACGACCTCCAGGACCCTGGAGCTGTGACAGAGAGCTGTGACCTGCTGCACCACTGTGCCGTCTCAGGGCCAGGCAGTTAATTTGATATGATAAAATATGATGTTCATCTTTTTTTGTTAACTTCGTGTGAACCCCAGTGCGTTCAGGTACTGTCCCATTGAAACCATACCACTGGGCATGGAGTCCTGCCATTCTAACCCATCCAAAACAATCTAAACCCAGAGGCCAGTCGAGCCACTCGTACCAAAGAAAAATGCCATGTCTTTCATTCTGAGATGTTTTGACTTTATTGAAGTTGACACTGAAAAGTCAAATGTAAACCTGAAGCACAATCACATCAACAAATATGAAGTGCATAGCTTTAAAAAAAAAAAAAAAAGGGGGTGTCAGCTTTAATACTTAAGGCATATTTAAAGTTCGTCAGTGAACTATTTAAAAAAGAAGAATCATTAAACACCACAGAGGTAAAACGGCCAATTAAACTAGCGCGGGGCGATACAACCACAGCAGCATCACAGGTAAGTTACTAATGTTGGGAAATCACCGAGAGCCCTCAGTCTGATGACCTTCCTCCTCCCATCACTCAAGCAGCATGTCGCCCAGAGACAGCGTCTGTGAATCTGGGCCCTGTGTGTTCTCTCTGTACCAAGTCAATCCTGGGTGAAAAGAGAGAATGTAAAATTGGATTGAAGTCATTGCCCAAATCAGAGCTCCCCACATTGCATCAACAGCACACTGCTCTGTTTTTAAACGCTCCTGTTTCTCATAATGCTTTACTTTTCACAGCGACAGGATGGGAGTCTGACTTCAGTCTGATTTCATAGGAAGGTTTCATTAAAGAAACTACCATTAAATGTTTAACACATCTCCAATATTTAAAGAAACAGTTATGTAACAATAAACAAATAAGGAAAACGAGTTCTAGACTTCGTATAAGATTTATATATTGCTCTAAAGTAATCTGCAGTGTTGTAAAAAAAGTATTACTAATTTAATTATATTCAAAATGCAGAATGGTTCCATGAGGAGTGTAAATCTACAAGGCGGCTAAGAACACTGTCCATTAATTATGTCTTCTGGCATATTTCATTTATTTAACTCTCCATGTTTATCATTATTCATACTTTATATAGACCATGCACATTGCTTTAATTATAGTTAGAGAGAGAGAGACATGAACAAACAAATACAAAATGTGTTATCAATGCTTTACATACCTAAAATGTGACGCCCAGCTTGGACCTCTTCTCTGGATACACCTGAGCTGCAGGGTCTTTACAGCAGCCATGGTTCAATAAGATTGATCAGAACTCTGGAACACAGTTCAAAACAGGAACAATGCTGAAGCACCGGAGCTTCCTGTACATGCGAGAGTGTCTAACTTTCTTTAAACAAACAACACAAACATGTTACCATTACACTGACCACAACCCATTCACCTTCATCCTGTTCCCAGATCTAACAGCAGACCGGGGACAGGTGAGGTGAGGCTGACGTCACCTCCAGGTGAACAATAACACACAGATTATCTGAGCTCAGTTCAAGTGTAGAGACCATCATTATAATGCAAGCAATTACATTTAGCTCACATCTCAAGTACTGAAGATTTACATCATCGCCCAGACATCTCATTCAGACACACAATCATTCATTCACTCACTCATTCTCCCACACACAATCATTCATTCATTCACTCACTCATTCTCCCACACACAATCATTCATTCGTTCACACACACACACACAATCATTCATTCATTCACACACACACACACACACACACAATCATTCATTCATTCACACACACACACACACACAATCATTCATTCGTTCACTCTCCCACACACAATCATTCATTCGTTCACTCTCCCACACACAATCATTCATTCATTCGTTCACTCTCCCACACACAATCATTCATTCATTCGTTCACTCTCCCACACACAATCATTCATTCATTCGTTCACTCTCCCACACACAATCATTCATTCATTCGTTCACTCTCCCACACACAATCATTCATTCATTCGTTCACTCTCCCACACACAATCATTCATTCATTCATTCGTTCACACACACAATCATTCATTCATTCGTTTGTTCACACACACACAATCATTCATTCATTCATTCGTTCTCACACACACACAATCATTCATTCATTCGTTCGTTCACACACACACAACCATTCATTCATTCGTTCGTTAACACACACACAACCATTCATTCATTCGTTCGTTAACACACACACACATCCATTCATTCATTCGTTCGTTCACACACACACACAACCATTCATTCATTCGTTCGTTCACACACACACACAACCATTCATTCGTTCGTTCACACACACACACACAATCATTCATTCATTCGTTCACACACACACACAATCATTCATTCATTCGTTCACACACACACAATCATTCATTCATTCATTCACTCTCCCACACACAATCATTCATACAGCTTCTCTTAAATAATCACAAGTGAAGGATATTATCCATCTCTCAGATTTGGCTAATTTTCATCATCGATCCACAGCTGTGTGGAGCTCAGAAAACAGGGTCGAGAGTTAAGCTCGTGGGCTGTAAAATTGCAGGGGAGTGAAGATGTCCAAATATCCTCACCTCCTTTAGAGTCTCCTGAAGAACAAAAGACGACAGCTGAGCGCAGAACCGAGTGCCAGTCCATTTTGGAGACAGATTTTGAAGAAAAAAAAACTGGAACAGCAGAGTGTTATTGAGAATAGTGCTCAAACTAAAAGTGGAAAAAAAAACATGTTCTACCTAAACACAGTTTCTAGGATGAACCCCCTCCTCACAATCTCTCAGCCCAGTGTTAGCCAAAGCTTAAAGGCTGTGAAAGAGCACATGACGACAGTGAAACCCAGTGTCCCCATAGAACGGACCTTTCCTCGTTTCACACCTGATTCAAATAATTAACAGTTCATTCACGACTAATTAACAAAGCTTTAACTAAATGAACAATCAAACCGATCCGAGTGAGGTGTGTGAAACAGTCAGGACCTGGTGTTAATTCAAATGAAACGCGGGAGTTTAATATCAGTTCTACTTACGTTAATTATACAATATTAAACATTTTATTCATACCTCAGTTAAAATTCTGTCTCCGGGTCGAAACTCGCCTTTCTGATAAAACAGACATTAGAGCACTGCAGCAAAAGGGAGTTCACCTCAGACACATTAGTGTTTATAAAACACACACAGCTTCACTCACAATCACCTCAGACCGCTGCCATGTTAATACATTTAGTTTAAACAATATTCTCGAACACAACATAATTAGACAAGTTTATTGCTTATTACCCTACCGGAACACTCAAACCTAACGACAAAATACTGAAAAAAGAACTCTTTTATTGACGATATTCCCGCCATGATGATTCTTCTTCTTCTTCTTCAGGTTTTGCCGCATTGTCTCCAAAATGTTGCTTCAGCGCCCTCTCTCTGTCAGTCGGCTAATGTGGACCAGTGGTGGATTATGAGTTAGATCTTTTCAGCTAAATAAGCATGTATTAATAAATAAAAAATCATCGCCTTGTGCCCAATGATTCCAGGGAGGCTCTGGACCCACCGCGACCCTGAACTGGATAAGGGTTACAGACAATGACTGTTCTTCATCCCCTTCAGTTTGAGTCACAACCAACATTTAAAACCGATTAAAGCGGGGTGTGGCGCCCCCTGCTGTGGAACTGCGGCTGCGTGAAAGGACACGTCCAATATTTTTCCCAATTTTAATCCATCCATTATCTGTAACCCTTATCCAATTTAGGGTCGCGGTGGGTCCAGAGCCTACCTGGAATCATCGCGGGAATACACCCTGGAGGGGGCGCCAGTCCTTCACAGGGCAACACACACACACACATTCACTCACACCTACGGACACTTTCGAGTCGCTAATCCACCTACCAACGTGTGTTTTTGGACTGTGGGAGGAAACCGGAGCACCCGGAGGAGAACACGGGGAGAACACACCACACTCCTCACAGACAGTCACCCGGAGCGGGAATCGAACCCACAACCTCCAGGAGCTGTGTGACTGTGACACTACCTGCTGCGCCACCGCGCCCCCAATTTTATTTTATTTTACAAAATATTTTCTATAAATGTTTTCTGTGTGGTCACAGGTAATTATGGTTTTAAGGATGAGCTTCTTGTTCTCTACGAGCAGAAGGTTCAGGTGATGCTGGGTTGCTGCACTAAAAGATTTCTACCACATTTACCCCCATGACTTCTCTGTAACGTAACTTCCAGTTCTATACAGAAAAAATCAGAAATCTAAATTGTCCAGAATTCCCCAAATATAAAGCCAATTCACATCGTTTAGAAGTTCTTTTATTACCTGCCACAGCTAAAACACAACATTGAACAATTACATACCGCAGATGTTTTTCTTCTTGCACTCCTGGCAATCATTATACAACAAATGTAAAAACGTACTTTGGATTAATAATAATAATATCAGTGATAACAACAACAGAAGGCAGCCACTATTCATTAGTGGGCTTTTAAAAGATAAAAATATACAGCTTCTCAGTAAGAATATAATAACACTGCACATTATATAACAATAAACATGTGTCCATGTTTCTATAACTGTGATAAACTGGTTTATTTCTGTGTGTGTGTGTTTTACAGAAAGGCACAATGTGAGAGTGTTGCTTGTTGCTGAGACTCTGCCTGCAGAGCTCCAGTGAAATGCTTCTGGAATAAAATTTCAGAGACGCTCAGGAAACATTCACTGACACAAAGCTGCATTTAAAATGGACATAAAAGGACACTGATAAAATGGATCTGGTGCCACGACCAACACACCACACGTCTGTGTCTGTAGGCACGTTTGGGTGAGTGACATCATCAGTTATTTACACAATACTCATCACCGCAGGGTGGTTTACCAGTCTGTTTACGGTCTAGGAATGTATCACAGTGTCTTAGAACCCTAATTTCTCTCACTTTAATTAAAAAACTCTGTCTGTGTGTGTATACGTGTGTGTGTATGACGTGAGTGCATGCATATATGTGTGTGTGTGTGTGTGCTTAAGGCAGATACAGGTCCAAGGCTCCAGGTCACAGTTCACCAGGCGCTGCACTGGCTGCCGTGGCTGCTGATTGACTGACAGATGCTGAAACGCTTCTGGACGATCATACTGATGTAGGCTTTCATTAATTTAGCGATGTCCATCACCTTTACACACAAACACACAGAGACAAAGAACTGAACATCTGTGTCCACAGTGAATGCACTTTAACGCAGCTGAAGTCACTCATCACAAACGTTTGGAAAATGTACAAACTCCATTTACACAGACTTGGGACACTTCCTTTTAAAGACAACGTCTGTGATTGTGGGAAACTTCAGTTCTCTCTTAAGTTCATGCAGTTAGCCATCTCCCGAATTTGAAAAAGCAAAAATAAATCAATATTACCCACCTATGGAGCAAGAATAAAGAAATATCCTCATCTCTTCACATGATTTTGGATGTGTGGAGGCATCTGCACCGTTTCTTATTCACGGTGAGCAGAGAGATGATACCTAGCATGACTGATTGAGCCCCTTTGTTTTTTTTTTACTCATTTACTGACACTAGGGTTTCATAAACACATTAGACCAGTTTCCAGCACAAATAAAAGTTAAAGGAATTAACAAATTACAGTTTTGAGTTGTTATTGCATTTTTAGGAAGTGTCCCAACTTTTCTGGAATGTGTGTGTGTGTGATTTTAAAACATGAAATAGCATTTACTCTCCATTTGTTTTGTTTAGGCTTTACCCACCAATTTTTTAAGCCAATGATAATAATAATAACAACAACAACAACTATAATAATATCCAGCCAGCTCAGATCTCCTTACATATGGTTCCTTCCTGTTCTGCAGATGTGTATGAGCAAGGTGTTGAGTTACCTGGACTGTCTGGAACAGCAGATCTCTTCCTTCCACACTGATTTTGTAAATATTGGGCTGTGGAGCTCCAAAGGAAAGAATGGCTTCATAGGAGAAAATCTCCAGGGGCCACAGCTCTCCTCGCTTATAAACGCACACTCCCTTCCGACTAACTCCCAACCACAGCTCAGCAGGATACACACCATCTGCACACTGTGGGGTGGGTGGGTTAATGATCTTTAGTTGATTTTTGAAAAAATGACAGGGATCTAAAAACTCTGTACGTTTGTGTGTGGATTCTCACCTCCACACTGAAGAGTGTAGATCCATAACCCTGCCACTCCCGCACCAGGTTCATGTATTTAACCATGGCGTGATTCTGACTCATCCCCTGAAGCTTTCTCCACTTCTCCACCAAGCAGCTTTTTAGCGCCGCTTTTTCTTCCTGGAGCCATGCCTCCAATGCAGCCGGCCCATCCCCCTGACGCTGCCGCCCCAGGGAGCCCCTGAAGCTCCGTCTCAGAGTTCCCTCCAGGAAACTGCCTCGCTTTTTCTCTCCGTTCCCCATGGCACTGCTTGGAATGAAGCGCTGGATTCGAGCTCGTACCCGGGCCATGGGGAACACCTGCTCTAACTCTGGCAAAGCATTATGGGAAGTGTAGTCCCCAATCAAATACTGTAGTCTTAAAGCAGCTAGGAACTGCAGGGTTTCCTCAGGAGCCGGGTACTGCCCTGAAATGACTGCCTCATGAGCCTGAGATAGAGAGCGAGAGAGTGAGAGAGAGAAAATGTATTTATTTTCAATTATCAGTGAATTCTACACTCATTGACAAAAATGAATAAGTGATTACAATATTAGAGCGATATTGGGGAAAGCTGTACAACTGAATGGAGGCTCTAGGACCCTGTTGGAACACCTGGATACAAGAGGCATTTCTAACAGTCAACAATGTCTCATCAACAGGTACACTACCCAAAAGTAGCCTCCGAGAGCCTTTTTAAAAGGCAGTTAACAAATTATTTGCATATCTGAGACATAACTATGAGTTTCTGACATTTCTATCAGGGCAGATTTTTTTTGGTCAATACATGTATAAAAAAGCAACACATTCTGAGATGCCAAGGGTACATTACAGAACAGAACACAGCAGGACGTCTGACCTGTTCAAACATGAAGGCAAACTCCACGCTGTCTGTGGGAATATTCTCTGTGTCTGTGAAGCAGTAGAGTTTAAAATAAAACTTCCATCCTCCATTCTGCTCCTCTCCTCCCTTTGCCAGCCTGAGAGAGATAGAGAGATAGTAAGTGCATGATCTGTGGCGGTCCTGACCATTGAAGGACAAAGCTATAAGGGAGAACATGGATTACTGTCTGTAAATACAGTAAAAGTACACCCTACACCTTTTGTGTAAATACAAAAGTACAGCTATTGACTGGGTGCATTTAATGGCACTTTTCTGCTGCATGGTACCTACTCGGCTCAGCTGCGCTCTGCTTTTTTGCTTTTCCATTATGTAAGTTAGGCACCTGGTCCCTGAAAAAGGGGACTTTTTTATTCCCTGCTCACACAGAGTAGATGTGTATGGCTAAACATGATGCGTAAACATTACAGAGCGCTGATTGGCCTCAGAGGCTTGTTTACATGGTGAAATGCAGACATCCAGCACCAACTCTCCATCTGTAAAATCTCCAGCTGCAGCAGAGATCACATTTGTTTTTATCCGACTCACGACAGCAGCTCGTAAAATTACGCCGTGGTCTTTTGAAGAGGTTAAAATGCTCCTTGGATCTGTGGCCAATTCAGTGGAAATCACAACTATATTATTTGGAAAAAAACCCTTAACTCACTTCTCAAACTTGGCAATGACATCAGCCACGATGGTTCGGCTCTCGATGGCTTTGTCTGTGTCACCGTTGTGTTCAAACAAAGCAAACATGTTCTTACTGTCCTCCATCGCCAGACCCTTCAGTAACTTATCTACCACCTACACACACACACGCACACCTTAATTAAATTTTACTAGCAAAAGGTAAGCTCTGAAATAAACAGTGCCATATCAGCTGTACACACCTCTCCTGCCGTTGTGTGAGAGTTGATGGTAATTTTGCAGGACCCACCCCCATGGCAGTATACAGTTGATGTCATTTCCTGTCGGCTAAGGATGGCGCTGAGTTCTTCCCATGAGGGCACACTTTCTCGCCCACGCATGAGCCGCAGTGCTTCTTGGGAAAACGCTGCGTACTGATCCATCTCTGTGCCCGGGTATAATTCCCGTGTCCTAATCAAGTCAATAATTTATGTGTCAGTGCACGTCTGGGATGATCCTGGATGCATTTATAAATTATAAATTTAAAGAAGAGGCACTTAACCTTCGTGTTTTTTTTTAATTTTATTTTATTTTTTACAGTGCGGCTCTTTTTTTGGGGTAAACAACATTTTGTGACCCACCTTTATTTATTAATAAGTGCGTTATAAGTGGAAACATTGCAAATACTCCATGTCTACAGCCCAAGTGACAGTCGTGTGTATATATCAATACACTGCTCAGTAATCTTGTTGCTGTAGAAATGTGTATAAGCCCAATTTATACTTCTGCATCAAAGCAACGCATCGGTGCGAACTCTGATGCTCCCACAGAGATTTCCTCAGACACGGTGAGGACTTCAGGGACCAATC
This sequence comes from Hoplias malabaricus, assembly GCF_029633855.1. Classification (NCBI taxonomy): domain Eukaryota; kingdom Metazoa; phylum Chordata; class Actinopteri; order Characiformes; family Erythrinidae; genus Hoplias; species Hoplias malabaricus. The sequence goes on from NC_089818.1 coordinate 1,935,787, forward strand.
AAAATGTAGAACACAGGTATCTTTCATTTCTGGCACCTCGTGTAAACTCTGCTCTGTCCCAGAGAGCGCCCTACTCCCTAAATAGTGTACTTTAACGATTTATAAAAGTAACCCTACTACACCACTAAAGTGTTAGTGTTTGAGATTGAGTGGTGTGGAGGTGTAATTGCAGAGTGATGCAAACACTAACGCAGAAGAATAAACGCTCACAACAGCGCAGGGCTCTTCTGTAGCCTGTGACGTAGGCTCTGGGTCGAGTCAATGCAGAAGTATAAATAGTGGGTATGAACTGCCCTGAGAGGAATAAACTGCATTTCTATATTTTATTCTAAAATCACATTTGCTGAGACCACCAGGTTAAGAACCCCTGCTTTACAAGAACATTTAATCCACACTAGGATCTCTCACCTCTTGAGGTGGAATTTAAGGTACTTGAGGATGCTTCGGGAGGCGGGGCTAAATGTACAGCACATGCAGGCTATGATTCGCCAGCCGCTGGTGTGGGCCGGGCCTCCTGGCTGAGGTGGGCGTATTGTTTGCTTAATGACCTGGCAATAGAGTTCATCTCTCAGGGGGCGGAGTTCATGACCAGTTTGCAGAATGCTCTGGATGACTGGCACAGGGTCGGCCACGCCCTCCAGCTGCTGAAGAGCACTGAACAGCTTCAGAGCCTCAGCTTGAAGAGTGCTGTAGCTCCGCCCTTTTTCATCTGCAGCACAGAGAGAGAGAGTTAAAGTTGACGTTCATGATTGTAATGAAAAAACATTTTCATCACCATTTGCTGCTCTCCAGTCGGTTTAATGTCTAATGTGTTTATGAAGCTTAGTGTCACTAAACAAGTAAATAAACAAGCTGTCTCAGTGTGGTATGCTAGGCTTTGTCTCTCTGCTCATGGCACAGAAAAGGCATCTATCTTTCTTTTAGACAACGGAGAGACTCCAATCGTGAAAAGCACCAACTGAGATGAGGATGTTGCTCTATTCCTGCACCATAGGGGGGTAACTCTGACTTATTTTTGCTGTTACAGTTACATTACTTAAGGTGGAACTGACTCTAAATTCAGGAGAGCGCTAACTGCATGAAAGTAAACACAGAGAGAAAGTGCTACAAAACTAAACAGCTCGAGTTACACATGAGTTTCTGTGGGAATTCAAACAGTGAATAAACACTTACAATTTACACTTCAGACACCAACAAGATACAGTCACTTCTTACTCACACACATCGCTCCACCTTAAAAGATACAGTCGCTTCTTACTCAGACACACCGCTCCACCTTAAAAGATACAGTCGCTTATTACTCACACACACCGCTCCACCTTAAAAGATACAGTCGCTTCTTACTCACACACACCGCTCCACCTTAAAAGATACAGTCGCTTATTACTCACACACACCGCTCCACCTTAAAAGATACAGTCGCTTCTTACTCACACACACCGCTCGACCTTAAAAGATACAGTCGCTTCTTACTCACACACACCGCTCCACCTTAAAAAATACAGTCGCTTCTTACTCACACACACCGCTCCACCTTAAAAGATACAGTCGCTTCTTACTCACACACACCGCTCCACCTTAAAAGATACAGTCGCTTCTTACTCACACACACCGCTCCACCTTAAAAGATACAGTCGCTTCTTACTCACACACACCGCTCCACCTTAAAAGATAGTCGCTTATTACTCACACACACCGCTCCACCTTAAAAGATACAGTCGCTTCTTACTCACACACACCGCTCCACATTAAAAGATACAGTCGCTTATTACTCACACGCACTGCTCCACCTTAAAAGATACAGTCGCTTCTTACTCACACACACCGCTCCACCTTAAAAGATACAGTCGCTTCTTACTCACACACACCGCTCCACCTTAAAAGATACAGTCGCTTCTTACTCACACACACCGCTCCACCTTAAAAGATACAGTCGCTTCTTACTCACACGCACTGCTCCACCTTAAAAGATACAGTCGCTTCTTACTCACACACACCGCTCCACCTTAAAAGATACAGTCGCTTCTTACTCACACACACCGCTCCACCTTAAAAGATACAGTCGCTTCTTACTCACACACACCGCTCCACATTAAAAGATACAGTCACTTATTACTCACACGCACTGCTCCACCTTAAAAGATACAGTCGATTCTTATTCACATGCACCACTCCACCTTAAAAGATACAATTGCTTATTACTCACACACACCGCTCCACCTTAAAAGATACAGTCGATTCTTATTCACACGCACTGCTCCACCTTAAAAGATACAGTCGATTCTTATTCACACACACCGCTCCACATTAAAAGATACAGTCGCTTATTACTCACACACACCACTCCACCTTAAATGATACAGTCGATTCTTACTCACACACACCGCTCCACCTTAAAAGACATGGAGCTTCTGAATATAAACAAACTGCATTAACCCCTTTAAAGGTTGTAGCCTGTTCAGCGAGTGAGGACTTAATGGGAAGCAGTTTATTAATAATAATAGCCATACATTACTAATTTTCACTGTATCAATGTATTTACAGTACGTATAGTTTAGTAGAGTGTGGTTTTTTCCTCATATGTGGTCAGTTTACTCTCCTGCTCTCAGCTGTGTCCAAATTCTCTTGTGAACCTTTCTTTCCTACTGTCCTTGACTTTGTCTTATCTGTAGCTCATGGTTTGTACCCAGATCCACACACTGACAGATCAGGAGAGATCGGACAGTATCAGCTTGCTTTTCCTCTTCTGTGAGGGGCAGGTAATACATTTTTGTTTTTGTACATGTTTAATTGAGTAACGGTTTGTGGTACTCACGGCTGTGGTGGACGTCTCCATAGGGCAGGGGCAGAAGAGGTGTGTGCAGAGCATGGTGTGTGTAGCGCAGGATTGGGTTCCTCTTGTAAATCTGATCAACCACCTCTGGGTTTAGACAGTTCTCCTGAAACCCCAACAAGAACAGCATGTGTCAGACTCAGTTTTGGGTTCTGTTAGTATTCACATAGACATTAAATCTTTTCAAATTTATTTTCTGCGACTATTTTATTGTGTTCAGTACAGTGAGTCCGGATCCTGCCCAGAATCTCTGGGTGCAACGCAGGAACACATCCTGGAGAGGGCGCTAGTCCATCACTGTAAGTAAGTAAGTAAATAAACACCAGTTTGTTTAATAATCTTTGGCTTTGGCTATATTCAGATAGAAGTGGCCCAAATCTAATACTTATTTCTTCTTGAGTCACCAATGTTTTTTTTGTGTGGCTTTTGTGTGAACAACAAAACTGCACTGAATCTGAGTGTTTCAGATTGGATTTTGTCGACTCATTGGAGAACTCATGTTCGTGAACAGAACTGAAAAAAAAGTTCATACGCTGGATTGTGGACAATCACTTCATGTATTACATTCTATTCAATCTTTATTCTATACTTTTTCACAAAGTAAATCATTCTGAAAAAGTAAGCAGGTGGTTGTGGGATACAGCGAACAGTGCTTTGAACAGAACATTTGGACCTTTACATCTAATAAGTCCTGCGTCTGGATACCTCTGGATAAGTCCAGAGTCCTGCGGCACACATGGGTCAGTTTAAGAGCAAAGATCTAGGTCACTTTACCCTGCTGTGTAAACGTAGCCCTGAGTTTGTGTGTGTGTGTGTGTTACCTTTAGGTCCTGTATTAGCTGCTGCGTGTGTGTGTCAATAGGAGGTTTTGTATCAATGACGTTCTGCACAGCGTTGGTCCAGCGAGACACTTCACTCTGTAGTTTACTGTACAGATTGTACGAATGTTTACGGCCAAACACGGTCAAACTCCAGTAACCTACACACACACACACACACACACACACAAGGTATGAATAATTTAATTCCAATAAAATGACTGAAAATCAAATTCATATTTCTGTATTACTATTATAACCGTTCAACAGTCTGTAACAGGTTTGTGTGTGTGTGTGTGTGTATTCTGACCTGTCTCTTTGTACACTCTCTCGTCAGGTGGCAGTACAGAGCAGAGACTGTTCAGAAGCAGAGAGCCCAGTTTAAGAGCATTTCTTTCTGAACTCTTGTAGTAGTCCAGAGAATTATGCGTAAGCACAAACCAGCGCTTCTTTAGCCTCATGTTTCCACGGGTACTGCCCTTCATCTCCTTATGGAGCCACCCTGAAACACAGAGGAACATACAGACAGTGTTTTATTAGAAAGAAGCAGTGGTGAGGAGCCAAAAATATGTTCATCAAAATCATAACACTGCTCATCTTAGCTTCACAGCTGTCGTAAGTGAATGTGTGAGATAAATGGCACTTTTCCTTTGCACAGTACCTACTCTACTCAACCTCATCTCTAACGGGAACCGCTGGCTTTGGAAACCACAACAATGTCAGGCTTGTTTACTCATTGTGTATTTGCGTGTGGTTGTTTAGAACTAAACACAGATCAGTGGAGTTTTTCTATCCATTGCTCCATCAGGTTCTTCTTTCATCAGCCACTAATCCAAGAGGCAAGTTTGTGCTGGATGTCTGCATTTTGTGGTGACTGACATGTCTCTCTGGCCAATCAGTGCTCTGCAATGTTAACTTGTCACCTTTGTGGCTCACTTGGAGCCAGGAGCAGGCAGGGACTATACAAGTGCCCAGGAAATGGACATCCGCCTAATGGACAAGCAAAAGAGCAGAGTCAAGAAGAGTGGGAACAATGTAGTGGGAACAATGCCGTGGAAACGCATCCCGAAAGGTCACGACGGTCCGTGCCAAGTGAAGGTAGTTCTCTGGAGTCATGGAGCATCATCAAAACCCCTGAGGCAATTTAGAGTTGTCTGTGTGGTTCAAAACCACTTCTCCGTCTGCCACAAGGCTTTAGAAACTTAACCCTGGCTTCTGCTCTGAGACTAAGCTCCAAGTCCGAGATCTGACTTTACACTTTATGACCTCTCACCCCTGATGATGAATTCTTGGCCCTGGACACGAGTGTCTCCCTTGGAGCGCTGCAGAAGTGCGATCCAGTGGTGCATCTCCTCAGGGGTTTCTGCATTGCAGTGCAGCACACGGTGAGCAGTTATTATCACAAACGAATTTGGTCTTCAGAGAGAGAGAGGGAGTGTGAGAGAGAGAGAGAGAGGTATCATCTATAAATGTAAACTAGGAAAGTCTTTCAAAATAAAAACCACTAAACAATTTGTTGTACAAATCTCTGTGAATAATAAATTCTTTCCCCGTGTCGATGCATCCACACACTCAGTCCCATATGTATGCAGTGTTCTTACCGCTCTGGATTGTCTGAGGCACACACTGAGTCGATCATTCCCACATCAAGCGTGCCCTTGGACACAGAAACACTCATTTTATAACAGTGGGTTATTTATGGAACTACTATAATTACAAAGAAAAAACGTTTTATAAAAAAAACGTATTGAATGAATCATTAATGAATTAATAATAAGTACACTATGTCTCCACGTGTGTGTGTGTGTTATTTTGGCTGTTGTGTGTGTACTCACTACAGCGTTCTGTGGGTTCGCCTGTTCATCGTGCATTTCTCTGATTTCCTGTTCTGTGGAGGTGTGAACCTGACTCAGAACACTGAACCAATGACTGCAGAGCGCAGAGAAACATACAATTAAAAATTCATCTGCACACACACACACACACAAAGACACACACACACACACACACACACACACACACACACACACACACACACACACACACACACAGAAAATAATTAATTTTCTTTTACCTGCCGTCCTCTGCAGTGTCTGCTATCAGGTGGTATGTTCTTTCAGGCATTACAATGTCTATTCCATTCTCTTTCCCTGTGTTATCAATGATCTCTCTAGTACACACACAGAGAGAGAGAGAGAGCAAGAGAGAGAGAGAGAGAGACAGACAGACAGAGGGAGAGGGAGAGAGACAGAGAAAGAGAGAAAAAACAGAACAGTGAAACACCTCCATATTGGTCTTTGCCTATTGTCCTGCCGACTGTTCTCCATGCTGCTGTTAGACCTTGTGTAACCCCCCCCCCCACCCCCCAGGGGCATCGGACAGCAGGTACTAGTGGACCTACCTACCCCAGCATCATTTTGATTTTGAATATTTACAGTCTCTGTAAGTATAGAAATAACCAATGTTGTCCACCCTCCACAGCAGCTTGGTGTTTAAGCTCTTACTTGGCCTCATGAAGCTCCAACATGCCCTTCACCCTGTCCTCGGCATCATTGTCATAGTAGATGAGCTTATTCTGACGCAGGACAAACCAGCGACGTCTCCAGTTTCTGCGAGAGAGAGTGGATGAACCTCCGCCTTTCTTCATCAGCCAGCCCTGCTTCAGCGCCTCCTGCCTGCTCCGGAACCACAGGAGCGTCTCGTCCTTCAATACACACCAGCGTCGCTTCCAGGTGTTCAGGAGACCACCTGCTCACACATACACACACACACACACACACACAAACACACACACACACAGTGTGTTAAACGTGCTGAATACAGTAATGTTGAAGGAGGGAGAGGAGCAGAGGGAAGACGTTTGTTTTGTGTTACCTTTGATGTAGAGGAAGCTGTGGAAGTACGGCAGAGTCACACAGCTGTAAACAGAATCTCTTCGATACAAGGATTCTTCATCTGTATCAAGTCTGTCAAAGTCATCCTCACTGTCGTCAAACTGAGAGAGAGAGAGAGAGAGAGGGGGGGGGGAGGAAGAGAGAGGGGGAGAGAGAGAGCAAGAGGGATTATGCAAATAATAACTGTAAGCTAATATTGTTTAAAGTATCCGCTGACAGGGACATGTTGGAAGTTAGTGTCGACACCAGCAAAGCACAGATGGAAGAGAAGTGAATCTAGCCGGAATGTGTAGAGACTCACTGAGGACTGAGCTCCCTCGGAGCTGAACCTGTACGCTCCAGAGCTGGCACTGGTGCTGGTCGCGAGGGAGCTGCGATAATCATTTGACCAGCGTCCGTTTTGGGGCAGACAGAGGGGCATGCTGGGGGGAAGGTTCACCCCATCTTCGTCATAATCATCAGCATCGTAATCCGAGTCCTCATTAGGAGGAATAAGCTCCACTTCTTCCTCCTCCTCCTCCTGCTCTGACAGCTGGTTTCTGAAACAGGACGCGTCCCTGCCGCTGTGGTAAGCGGGGGGCAGGTTTGTGGGCGGGGCCGGGTGCTGGGCCATGCGGTCGTTGGCATAAGGGTCTTCCTCTGATGAATCATCGCTGGTGCGGATCCCGCTGGTCCTCTGTCCGTCCGAATGGCCGTGTTCGCTGGGGTTCGGAGAGTCTTTAAAACCTTCCTCGTCTGCCCCCAAGCCTTCATCTACTTCCTCCTCCTCCCCGCCCTCACCCACCCGGCCACCGCCCACGGTGCCCTCCAGCACCAGCGAGCTCTCAATGTTGCGCACACACTCATCGATCTCATGAAAGTTGAGAGAAGAGAGGAACTGCTGAGCTGCACGGCAGGCCTCCTCCTCAAGCCGCAGCAGCTCCTGATCGCGCAGCTGTTGCAGGCGAGCCAACGACTGCGCAGTCAGACTCTGCTCTCTCGTCTCCTTCTGTCTCCTCAAACCCTCAATCTCTCGCTCCAGACGCAGGATCTCTTCCACCTGAGAGGCTTCTTGGGGGCGCACCACCTCCAAAAACACGTCTTCACTCTCAGTAGTAGCACACAAGGCAGGAATGTGTTGTTTCGGAGGACTCTCTTCTCTCCTTCGCTGGGCCTCCTCTTCTGTTTTTCTCTGGGCCTCCTCTTCTCTCCTTTGCTGGGCCTCCTCTTCTCTCCTTCGCTGGGCCTCCTCCTGTATTCGTGCCTCCTCAGCCTGTGCAAAAGTGACAAAGAACTACATTACCCAGCATGCAACAAGAAAAATATGACTGATTTTTAATATTCCAAAACGATCAGATTCCATGAACACTGATCGTGTATTTACCTCTCGGACCTGCCGCTCTCTCTCAATCCTCTGCCTCTCTCTAAATAAACACAGAAAAACAAGAATTAGAAGCGAATGTGAATCTGTAGATTAAAGGAACTCTAGGTAAGATGTGGTCATTTTGCTCCTCTAAAGTTGCAGGGTGTAATTCATTTTTACATCACTGTCCTGAAATCATGGTAGAGGGCTGGGGGGTAGTTTCCTACCCACCTCTAATAGTTACATAGTGCAGTTTCTGCAGTGCTGAACCCAGAGTAACAACAACAGAGGCTTTTCCTCCTTGTTACAGATCAGTGGAGCATCACAATGATGTAGAAGCTGTAATTTTATGGTAAAGATATTACCTAGTGTTGTTTTAAATTATATTTAATTATAATTTTAATTATAAGATTTTCCGCATATTTGAGCCTGTCCTAGGAAATGCACACACACCTCTCTAGTTCCTCCTCTTCTCTTCTCCTCCTCTCCTCCTCCTCCCTCCTCTTCTTCTCCTGTAGGAGCTGTGAATATAGTTGCCGTGCCCTTTGACCTCTGACTCTTTTCTGGAGGGTTACAGAGGCCCAGCGGAGCTTCAGGAAGCGTCGGCGGAAGAATAGCCCTCTCCAGTTCTTCTGGATCAACACTACACTCTGCAGCAGCTGCCTGTATTGCCTCCTAAAGGCAGGCATCAAAAAAAAAAATGGAGATTGGTGGAGCAAAGTGAAGTTGTTTTTTAAACTGTTTCAGAAAAGGCTTCATTGCTCAGTTTTTAAAAGCAGTGGACAACACTGACCCCTAGTGGTTACAGGAATGACCAGCAGCTGTAACTCTGTCCTGGGGATGTTTATTTACCTCCTAGTGATTAAAGTTTTTCCTGCATCATTAGTATCCCCCCCATACATTTGAGAATAAATGTGCATCTATTTTTATCTATCTATTTTTGCTCCCAATAAAGATGCAGAATATTATACACGTTCATAGCACTGCCGTAAAAACAACGGGAGGGGAGAGAGTGGGGTGTTTTCCTGCTCACTTCCTGAGGATACATAGTGCAGTTTCTCAGTGCTGAGTCCAGCTTGGCAAGAACAGAGACTTTTTAAGGTTCATTTTAAGGTAAATATAACATCCACTGTTGCTTAAAAGTGCTATATCCAACATTTTAAACAACAACATAGCGGCAAAACAACTCGTTCTTATGTAAAGGTGAGTGAAACAACAAAATAATTTTAAAGCCATGACCCCGAACAGACTTTCCTTCTCCTTGACGCATACATAAGCAACTTGATGGATGTCCCATATCTGTTTTCAAGAGTGACTAGAGCTAGGTCTGATTATGTTAGCTATGTAACATTAGATTTTACCTGTATGATTAATTTATTTAAAAAATTTAACTGCTCCGTTTTAACTGCTCCACTTTCTCTGTACTTCACAACACAGTGTTGAGAGCACAAAAGTAAGGAGGGAGGCACAGCTGAAGTGGACGAATATGAAGCATTTGTTTTGGTCTGAGATGCTGGTGCTCTACTGAGACGTTTAGTGGCAGAAACAATCAAGTAAAGCTCCTAAATCTCATTGATATACACAGTCTTACCCTGACTTCCACAGCTTAAATAACTCTAGAATGTATAGATGTGTGTGTATGTTATTGAATGTGTGTGTGTGTTTACCGTGCTCTGTAGCCCAGTATATGAGCCTGTATGATGGCTGCAGCCTTAAGCACCTCCTCCTCTCTCTTCTTTTCCAATCGCAGCTCCAGACTCTCCTTTAGAAACACCTTTCAGAACAAAACAAACATTTAGAACCCCCCCTCACACACAAAAGTGGGAGAAGCTTTAAAGAATGGTGACTGGAATAATGGTGAAAGTGATGTAAAAGCCACTGAAGGATTCCTCAAACGAACCTTTGTTTTTCCCAGCTGCCATTCTTCGCTGTTACTGTCATAGAGGCGGAGCAATCGGAGACACGCCTCCTTCTGGTCATCACACATGGCCAGGCCTCTCAGCAACACACAATACCTGAGAAAAAAAAAACACAACTGTACAAACATTACCCGTTAAACCTGTGGCACACGGACTGACCTCGGCACTGCTCTCAGGTCTGAACTTTAAAGGTAAAGTCTTCCAGGAGATCAGAGCATGTTAATGCAGTAAAGAGGAACACACTCCTGGTTAATACCCCTCACTTCAGAAGAAACGCGGGACGAGCTGGTGTCCACAGACTTTTGATCTCAACTGTTATTTCAAAAGCGTACAGAATAGAACATGGGACTGACCTGCAGCAGAACTCCTGGAATGTTCTCCGAACCGGAAAACCTGCCCTCCGGATCCTCACTGTCTCCAACATCCCGGAATACCGCAACTGATTCAGCACCACAGAATGATCAAAACACTCCGGCATCTGAAATAGAGAAAGAGAGAGTAACAGAGAGACAGAGAGAGAGTAAGAGAGAGAGAGAGAAACAGAGAGAAATAAAGAGATAGAGAGAGAGTAACAGGGAGACAGAGAGTAACAGGGAGAGAAAGAGAGAAGTGATAGTGTGTTTATTCGTCATGAATGAACCCCCCTGAGACCTTCTTAAATGACCTCTGACCCTGCGTGGGAATGACGTCCGAAATGAGGTGCTGTGTCCCTCGCTAATGTTCCTCGGTTAAATGTCATCTCTGCAGACGGAGTGAAGAATGTGTGTGTGATTAACATGTAAGAGATGAATGAAGCTCTGTGGAGTCAATAACAGCTCTGTGATGGTCATATTCACTACTGCATTCATTAACACACCAATACACTGTCACTTTAGTGCGGTGGTGATTTATGTTCACGACTGTAACACGACTCACGGTCAGAGCTGTTAACATTAAACACGTATGTAACAATATTTAAAATATTCATTGAAAATTTGGAGCTTATTATACAACATTGGAAACTTTATTATTTATAAGACTGTAAATATTAAGGGTATGGAAAAATATATGAATAATTAAAGGGAATGTCGAAGGTTCTGGGGAGCTACTGTTCTCACAGCAAAACACAGTACCATCCTGTTTATTTTCATTCAGAAACTCGCTCCACATCTTTTAAGGTGGAACAGTGTGTTTGAGTAAGTGTGTCTGATCCACTCGTACCAGCACAATACACACACACACAGACACACACACACACACACACACACACACACACAGGGTATGCAGAGCAACAGATGGACTACAGTCTGTAATTATAGAACTACTGATAATATTAATAATGTGTAGATACACAGTGGGTTCTCTAATGTAATACTGATTTATTCTTTGCATGTTACCAGAGACTATGTCACTTTATTCGAGTACAGATTTGACCTGGGGCAGTGAGGATGACGACCCTTGGGTCTGAGATGATAAGCCCATGGAGAGGCTCCATCTGGTTGGGGTTTATTTAGGTGGGAATACAGAAAGCTAGTGGCATTTCAAGTCAGTGTAGCATCCTTAAGTGCTTTAGCAAACACAGGAACCATGTTTTTGAGCATGCAGACCTGGTCATCTCATTCTCTCCATGCTCTCAGAAAAGCTGTCTCTGTGGAGGTACCCTCAATGGAACATATACCGTACCTTTAATTAGGGAACAGAACTGTACCTTATTCTATATTAACTGGAGATTATAAAGTTGAGTTCATTGGCCCCGTTTCTCCAGGACTTTTATTGTGTTCTTTAATTCTCCACAGTTGTGTATTGAAAGATTACAGAGACACCCCTCTCCTTCTGGAGAAGAGACTGTAATGAACCTTTAGGAACACAACTGGACTCTAACACCACTGCTGTACCTTTAAAGATACACTACACTGTTTAGTGACAGTAACGTTCCTGTACTGTACCTTTATTTTTTCATGCACTGAATGTGAGAGTCTTCAGGCCTGAGTCACTGAAGCCACAGACAGTGCTTTTATTTACCCTCTTCACACTCCGCTGAGTGAATAAACTGTGTCATCAATTTATTAGAATTCTTTTCAAATGTATTAGATTATTATCAGATGTTTATTCTTAAAATGTATTGACTTTTTACAAAGAGATGTTACCACTTTACCTTAACCTCTCACAACAAAGAAAAACTTATAAACCCCACACATCAAGACCCTTTACCCCTCCGTGGCACACTCTGTGTAAACCACAGTTCCAGTGGAAACAGTTGCTTCCTTAAATATTTAAATCTGATTAAATCTCCCGAGATTCTTCAGATATAAAGAGTTGTTAAGATTTTCCCTGTAACCTTCAGTGCTAAGCTCAAAGGGAAAGTGTACTGATATGTAATGCCTTCCTGAATAAGAAGCAGTCTGCACTGATAAAGTTAATGCTCAATAAACAGTAACAGTGTCTCTGTTTCTGACGCTCACACACACTCACACACACAGTCCGATAATCACTGGCTTTAATTCGTTCAACATCATATTAAACATCTGAGACTTGCAATGGACACAACAGAAGTGTTACTTTAATTTTAGAGCAGTGTGACACCCATGTGCACACGTACATACACACACACACACACCTGAATGTACCATGTAATCTCCTACCTCAGAAAGTCTTCTCTCATCCTGCTGTAAGAAAGTGTGTATCCAGCACAAGACTCAGGCATCAACTGACCACCGCTTTCCCTCTCTTTCTCTTACTTACACACACACACACACACACAATACTCCACTGTGATCTCTTTCAGACACCGGTTGCCATGGTGCTTGGATCCCTGCAGGGCTAATTTGTGCTGGTTGTTGGGGAGGGGCAGGGTCAGGAAGGGGATTGTGGGTAAAATAGGGGCAGTGACAAGGCCAGCTGTTTATATTCAAACAGAGAGTGTGTGAGAGAGCATTTATGTCTCTCTCTCTCTCTCTCTCACACACACACACACTGGTGTAAGGAACAGTTATCAGTCTTATAACAGAGTTTCTCAATTCAGTAACACATTCCTGATGCTATATCTGTGTGTGTGTATGCGTGTGTTTGTGTGTGTATGTATGTGTGTGTGTTTTTGTGTGTATGTGTGTTTTGTGTGTGTGTGTGTGTGTTTGTAAGTGTCTGAAATATTAGTTAGGGCTCTCATTTGGTTCATAGACCTGCTCATTGCATTCACGTTTATAGCTCCTGCTACAGAATAACACTTAGGATCACAGCCTCACACACACGTACGCACACTCAGGGGACATATAAACCCCTGTTCTCTCTCTCGGGGCTCTTATATCGAGTCTGAGTTCATGATGTGTGACCTCTCCTTCTGTCGGCAGTGAATTAAAAACCACTATCAGTCTCAGCACACCCAAGCTGTACACAATATGAGGAGTGTTCCAAACGACCACTACTCTATTCCCTACATTGCTCACTATGTAGTGAAATATATAGTGAATAGGACACTGATTAGTCTGGGGCACTGCTCTGTAGGGAAGCCAGAGCAGAGCCGTGTAGAGAGAGCAGCTAGTGATCAGTAACAGCTACAGTACACTTCACAATACTCTTTATTCTGGAACTCCTGCTCCTGAAATAAACTTCAAACTGAAGAGTGAAACATTGAGAGAACTGTATGTGTGTCATGATAAAGCTGGTCTCACTTTTAGACATTTGTGAGGGAGACAGTAAATGGCAGTTTATTTATGACCACAGTGTTCAGTCGCTGTAGAGGCAAAGCAACTAAAGAAGACCTTTATAATGAACTTCGCTTTATGTTTTTAGCTTTAGGAATCTAGTGGTTACTGGATAGATGACAGTGTCAAGTTAGTTTTCTGAATCATTTGTACAATGCAACTCTTCTGCTCTCTAGCGCCTCTTTCACACATGGACTCTGTATTGGGTCTGGAGGTGTCCCGGAGCGGTTCTTCACACATGCAGCGCACAGCGGGAAATGAAACACATGCTGTAGGTGTGAGGGTGGAGCCTGTGCAACGTGTGCAGGAGAAATTCTGGAACGTTTCCCACTCCGTTCTCACAGGCACTGACTTGGATTTCACCCGGGGTTTTTACCACGGCGTGAGGAGGATAAAGTCTGGGTAATGTCTGGGACGAATGTTCATACACACAGCTCCTCCGGGAAAACTCCAGAACATTCCTGGATTACCACTCAGGTGTTAATGAGCTTATGGAAAATGCAGCAAAAAAAAACAAAAAACAGAACGGCTCATTTCATCCCATGACTGTCCCGCATATTTAAAACGTACCTTGTTATTGTTGGGTTTGATGCAGCGCACAAAGAAGGGGTTTGATGTGCTAAGGGTGGACATCAGGGAGTGCAAAGAATTCTGGATATGAAGAAAAAAAATGTGGATTAAGTGGTGCTCCATACTTAAAGTATCTCAGTGAATGCACAATGAGAGACGAGTCTACAGAGAATCTCAGGAGTCAACTGTGAGAGTCCTACAGAAATTCTGGTAATTTACAGAAACCTCTAAGTAGTTCCTTTCCTGACAATAATAATAATAATAATAATAATAATAATAATAAATTAGTAGAAGCGGAAAAAAGAGATATGTCTGACCTTAAACTGGGAGCTGACCGTTGGCCTGCGATGCTGAGAGCTGATCTTCATTGAGTCCTGACCACATCTATTACTCATCCTCTCAAAGAGATCATAGACAAAATCCAACCTGAAAAACGAGAGAGAGAGAGAGAGAGAGAGAGAGAGAGAGAGAGAGTGGGGGGGCAGTGAAAATGAGGAATTGTCTATAAACTTGCGCTTGTTAAATCTTTGTAAAAAGGAGAGAAGATACATCTGTGCTGAGATTACAGTTACTCTCATATGAGTATGAGAAGTATATAAGAGAAAGAGAGAGTATATAATTAATCACACAGCACTGTAATAGCAAACACACGTGTACATATAAACACACACACACATACACATACACACATACTTGCTGTCCCTGAGGGTGTTAAGAATGTCATCTCTGAAAGTGTCTCTATTTTTCTCCAAGATTCCTCTCACATCGTACACCACCTACAAAGAGTAAACACACACACACACACACACACACACACACACACACACACACACAGACCTAATTATATAAATGAAATGAAAATACTGAAGATATCATGTAACAAGACCCTTTAGGGCGCAGTCATCTCTTTATTATAACACACTTGCTGATAGGGGCAGGTCCCAGTTCAGCACAGCATCCTTAAAGGGCCCATCCTCCTGAAAACTGAATTCAACTTTCTTTATCGTGATGAGAGTTTGGTCTCAAAACCTTCGTGATGAAGTTATACTGCGTTTTGAATTATGTGCAACCAGGCAGTCACTTAAAATAAAATTCACAAGTCCACAAACCCCCACAAGTGTGTGTGTGTGTGTGTGGGTTAGTGCGTATTGCAATGGTACAACTGGATCAGACAGAGCAGTGCTGCTGGAATTTTTAAAGAGGACATATTAAACCCATTTTGCACAATTTATTACAGCTCCCTCTGGAAATATAATTTATAATGCATTGGTCAAAATACCACAAGGATCAAACAACACAACACAGTTCTCCCCCAGAATAAACATCCCTGTTCAGGGTGACCAGTTTTAGAGACAGTTCCTTTAAATGAGATTGTGCCACAACTCACTTTAACGCGAGTGCCCAGGAGAGAGGAGCAAGGAGCAGAAGCTTTGGTTTTGAGCGTCTTCTTTTCCCTCCATTCACATTTTCACCAATTTTATATTGATTTAATGCATTAAACCTGAACATTGCTCTCTGGCATTAATGTGATTGGACATACTGCAGATTGGAGATGAGGAGAGATAACTCTAAAGTCACTACACTCTACATAAGAAGCAGCACATCATCACAACCACTGATTTAATTCAGAGCAGAGGAGCATGTCATACCTCTCCTGCATAGTGCTTCACCCCAAAGTAGTGCACTGCGACCCGGGGCTTTATGTAAAAGGGGTTTTTCTGCAGAGAGATGGAGAGAGGGAGAGATAATGTGATAAACAGAGACGGGTTTGGATGAGTGGAGATGATGAGCTACAGAAGCTCGCTGCTCACACACACACAATATGTTAATAGCCATAACCAGCCAACAACAGTATATTTAAACATAATTTATTTTTATTTCTTTATTTTTTTAGCTTTTCAAGTACACAACGATATGCAACAGATGTGGGGCTGTACACTTGCTCCATTGATTCTTCTTGTGTGTGTGTGTGTGTGTGTTTAAAGGTACTTACAGAATGCTGACTGTGGAGTTTCTCCAGTAGTGTAGCATCAGTGGCTTTGGGGAAATGACTCTCTTCATTCACTAGGGCCAAGAGTCCAAGCTTCTACAGTCACACACACGCAGATTCAGCGAAAACACAAACATAATAGGCACGTAGATGTAATCATTAAAATAAAAACAAGCATATATTTATATGTATAAAACGCTCATGGCTCAAACATTAATTAAGCGAGTTAGAAGACAAAACAAGAGCTCTGTGTGTGTGTGTGTGTGTGTGTGTGTGTGTGTGTGTGTTTGTGTGTGAGTGTGTGTGTGTGTGTGTGTGTAAGAGAGAGAGAGAGGATGAACGATTTCAGCTTAAATGAAATGTTGATATATTAATAAATAAACAGTTCAGAAGGTACTAAATTAAACCACTAATACATCACTAGGCTCTGTAAAAAGTGGTAAATTTGGTAAAATAATTTGTTAGAGTTAATTGTGTAATTTCTATAGCTATTTTTATTTGGTTATGTGTGTGTTACCTTCTCTATGAGATCCAGGCATTCTCCATTGTCCATCCAGTTAACATCATCCCAAACCAGGCCTTCCCTATCAAAACACACACACACACACACACACACCATTTGTATTATCATTTAATTATGTGTTGATCCGCACTTCAGAATCAGACCACTGCAGACTCACCTGTTATACTCCAGCTGCTCCAGCGAGAAGATGTGTTTATTAAAATATTCCTGCAGCTTCTCATTAGCATAGTTAATGTTGAACTGCTCAAACCGGTTCACCTGAGGAGATAAAGACACATTCAATCTCAGTCAGGTTTATAACAGAGTTCTCCATTAACTTTAGCCACAGCTGCTGCAGAGCGCCTGGAGCAGAAGTTCAGAGCTATAGTGAAGGGTGTATGTGGACACTGGTCACTTCAGGCAGTGATGCCACACTGTGGCTGTGAGCCAAAAGTGGTCAAAAAATGGAAATGTTTTGAATTCTAGCGACATGTGGCATTCACCACTGCCCTCATGTGGCCAGAGAAAGAGAAGCGGTCCACTTATGTCCCCGGAAAGAGGGCAGATGAAAGCTGGGGATGAACAAGGGTTTTACCTTTCGGAGACAGCGGTAAGCACAGAGCAATTAGCCTTGAGTCTAAATCAAGCATCCTGTCTTTATAAATGGCACTAAATGCAAACAACTAGGCACCTTTCAGTTTCTGAGGTGAAGACCCTGACTCAATTTTGAATTGAAATCAGAGCCAGTTCCATTCATCACTGATATTAATATTCAGTTTTCATTATTTACATCTTAATGACAAAACACACGTTGGTAGGTGGATTGGAGACTACAAAAGTGTCCGTAGGTGTGAGTGAATGTGTGAGTGTGTGTCGCCCTGTGAAGGACTGTTCCCGCCTTGCGCCCAGTGATTCCGGGTAGGTTCCGGACCCACCGCTGCCCTGAACTGGGTAAGCGCTACAGACAATGAATGAATGAATGAATGATGCTGTTGTATACAGTGAAACATCTCACCTCAAAGTTCTCAAACCCAAAGATGTCCAGGATGCTGATGGAGTGGAAGTTGTCATGGCCATGGATGCGCTTGTTGAGTTTACCAATGATCCAGGTGAAGCACTGAGAGTAGAGGGCCATTGCCATGGAGTCTCGAGAATCTACAGCCTGATAAACACACACACACACTTGTTTTGTCAGCTGGATCAAATGGAAGGCTTATCATTATCAGAAAGCTGTGTTCCTTCCTCACGCTTTTCTTCAGAGTCTGAGGTTGTTGTTTGCTGTGTGTGTGTGAGACATTAAACTCAAAGGAACAAATGGATGTCTGTATATGCGTGTATTAATAGGAGTATTTTGTTCATCAGTTTGAATGTCACCTGTTCTACAGTAAGTGGTGTGCTGATCTCTTCTCCTCTGAGAATCATGGATCTGTGAGTGAGAACTTCAGCCAACTGAGTGCAGTCCAGACCCAAGAGCTCTGCTGCACAGCTGAGAGCTACATACACACACACACACACACAGAGAGAGAGAGACAATACTGTCATATGTCACTGTTCTAGAAGTGAAACCATTGTAATAACTATAAAATACCATCATATGACCCTCTGCTACAGCAAGGTCTAAGAAGAATAAAAAAGAGACATGAACAGTGGAGTGCAGACCTGTTTTGGATGAGACCTGGGCTCCTCCTGCTGTGAGAAACTCGATGTTCCCCAGGTGCAAAATACCAGCCAAAAGCCTCAAAACCTCTCTGATACTCTCCTCTCCAAACTGCATTGTTCTTAAGGCATTCTGAAACACAAGCAAACACACACATATTTTTAGTTTATGGGCGTCACGTTTAAGGATTTACGCTTCTGTGTGGAATCTAAGCTGCAGCCGGACACACACCTCCCCAGAAATGCAACTACGTGCTGTGGCAGTTCAGACCGCATCAACTGTGACTGGTCCACAGCTGGACAAACTTGAACCACATTAAGGAAAGATGAAAGGAGCAAGTCTGGAAATATGAACTCTTTTCAGGCCACAGTATAAAGACTAACAGCTGGTGAGAGATCTCGGTAAACATCGGTTTGGACTTCATCTAATAAATGAAGAAGAGGAAAACTTGAAGAAAATACAGTATATGAGTGCCTCAGAAAAAGCTCTATATAAGGAGCGAGGACAAAGGTGGGAATAAAGTGGCAGCAGTGTATTTGTGTTTCCTGACTGGAACTGCAGAGTGAAACAGACACACCGCCTCATACAAACGCTCACAATGGCATAACTGTTGTAGACTACGCAATGATTCGATGCAGACACATAAATAGATCTGTAGTCTCGTCTCATGCTCCTGCTCGCCTTCGTCTCTAATTGTTTAACTCTTTGTTTTTGGTTCGTTCCTTGTCTCTTGTCTCACCTGGTTTCCTTTCTAGCTTTGTTTCCAACTTCTGTTCTTTTTTTCCTTGTTTAGACGCATGCTCAGTCTCTATGTTTATGTTTCCCTTGTGCTTACCTCCGTCGTGTCCTTATGTTCCCACAGCCCTTGTCCCTTTTTATTCCCCGGTTATACCAGATGTTCTGGTTTCCTGTTTTTTATTTTAGAATTCTTCTCTAGAAATGTTTTGAATAACGTCTGCATGCCTCAATGAAGGTGTAAACAGACCCAAGACTCTCATTGTAAGGGGGGTATATCAGGGGCTGTGGCATGGGAGACTTGCGGAAGTGAGAGGATGTGGAAGTCCATAGATGTGGAAGCAAACACTGGGGTTTAGAGGAACATATGCTGCCATCAAGATTACGTCTTTTCCTGGGAAGTCCATGGTTATTTCAGCAAGACGTTGTCAGGCCTTATTCTGTATGTGCTACAACAACATGGCTTTGTAAACACAGACTGCGTGTGCTTGACTGACCTGCCTGCAGTCTAGACCTGTCTCTCTATGGTGCATCATGAAGAGTAGCGTCAGGGAAAGGCACCTTCAGGCAGGTGAAGTCTTGTATTAAACAACATTTAACAATCGGGATGCTCAGTTCCCAAATGATTACAGAGAGTTGATGTAACACGGTGGTAACATAACCCTGTCCCAAATCTATGGGAGGGTGTTGCAGATGTTAAATTATTATGGTGTTTTTATTAAGAAAAGTTGTTCAGTGAAAACATAAATAAGAGATACTTTTTTGTGCTTTGTTAGTTACATAAGAGAAACATCAAGAGAAAGAACAAATCACAGATTCTTGTTTTTTGTTGCATTTTAAAATATATTCCAACTTTTCTGGAGATGGGGTTTGTAATAAAATTAATACTATTACAATAAAATAATAATATTCATTTTTAAATCTTACCAACACTTCCTGAAAAGTACATTTATCATCAATGGTGTCATCTTTCACACAACCGGACTGACTCAGGTAATAAAAGCTCTTAGCAGGCAGCAAAGAGAAGGACTCTGAGAGAGAGAGAGAGAGAGAGAGAGAGAGAATAAATACATTTGCTCTTAATGTTATAAAAGCCCTCCCCGTGGTGAATTGGTTAAACCTGAGCTCACCCCTCTGTTCAGAGTTGGTTCCCGCCAGTAAAGCATAGAAAATGTGGTAGTTCCTCTCTCCTGGATTCTGCCGCACAACTCGGTTCTAACAGCAGCAAAACATTACAAACACATAAACATACAGAAGCAAGAAAACTCACCATCTCAAACACCATCATCTCTAACACCATCATCTCTAACACAATAAACAAAGAATAAGAACTGCTCACCTTCTCTAAAAGATCTTTATCAAAGGGAACGGTCAAGAAAAACAATCAAAAGAAAATATCACACTGTACTGTCAGTGAGAGTAAGTGAGTGGGTGACTGAGTGAGTGAGAGTATGAGTGAGTGTGTGAGTATGAGTGAGTAAGTGAGTGGGTGAGTATGAGTGAGTGAGTGAGAGTATGAGTGAGTGAGTGAGAGACTATTAGTGAGTGACTGACTGAGTGAGTGAGAGTATTAGTGAGTGGGTGAGTATGAGTGAGTGACTATGATAGAGTGAGTGAGAGTATGAGTGAGTGAGTGATTATGAGTGAGAGTATTAGTGAGTGAGTGACTGAGTGAGTGAGTGAGTGACTATGAGTGAGTGAGTGAGTGAGAGTGAGTGCGTGACTATGAGTGGGTGAGTATGAGTGAGAAAGTGAGTGGGTGACTGAGTGAGTGAGAGTATGAGTGAGTGTGTGACTATGAGTGAGTGAGAGTATGAGTGAGTGTGTGAGTATGAGTGAGTAAGTGAGTGGGTGAGTATGAGTGAGTGAGTGAGAGTATGAGTGAGTGAGTGAGAGACTATTAGTGAGTGACTGACTGAGTGAGTGAGAGTATTAGTGAGTGAGTGACTATGAGTGAGTGAGTGATTATGAGTGAGTGACTATGAGTGAGTGTGTGACTATGAGTGAGTGTGTGAGTGAGGGACTATGAATGAGTGAGTGAGTCATTATGACTGAGTGAGTGAGAGTATGAGTGAGTGGGTGACTATGCGTGAGTGAGTGAGAGTATGAGTGAGTGTGTGACTATGAGTGGGTGAGTATGAGTGAGTAAGTGAGTGGGTGACTGAGTGAGTGAGAGTAAGAGTGAGTGTGTGTGTGACTATGAGTGAATGAGTGAGTGAGAGTAAGAGTGAGTGAGTGGGTGAGTATGAGTGAGTGGGTGAGTATGAGTGAGTGAGTTAGTGAGTGAGTGAGTTAGTGAGTGAGTGAGAGTAAGAGTGAGTGAGTGGGTGAGTATGAGTGAGTGAGTGAGAGTAAGAGTGAGTGAGTGGGTGAGTATGAGTGAGTGAGTGAGAGTATGAGTGAGTGAGTGGGTGAGTATGAGTGAGTGGGGTGAGTATGAGTGAGTGAGTTAGTGAGTGAGTGAGAGTACGAGTGAGTAAGTGAGTGGGTGACTGAGTGAGAGTAAGAGTGAGTGTGTGTGTGACTATGAGTGAGTGAGTGAGAGTAAGAGTGAGTGAGTGGGTGAGTATGAGTGAGTGAGTGAGAGTATGAGTGAGTGAGTTAGTGAGTGAGTGAGAGTAAGAGTGAGTGAGTGGGTGAGTATGAGTGAGTGAGAGTAAGAGTGAGTGAGTGGGTGAGTATGAGTGAGTGAGTGAGAGTAAGAGTGAGTGAGTGGGTGAGTATGAGTGAGTGAGTGAGAGTAAGAGTGAGTGAGTGGGTGAGTATGAGTGAGTGGGTGAGTATGAGTGAGTGGGTGAGTATGAGTGAGTGAGTGAGAGTATGAGTGAGTGAGTTAGTGAGTGAGTGAGAGTACGAGTGAGTAAGTGAGTGGGTGACTGAGTGAGAGTAAGAGTGAGTGTGTGTGTGACTATGAGTGAGTGAGTGAGAGTAAGAGTGAGTGAGTGGGTGAGTATGAGTGAGTGAGTGAGAGTATGAGTGAGTGAGTTAGTGAGTGAGTGAGAGTAAGAGTGAGTGAGTGGGTGAGTATGAGTGAGTGAGTGAGAGTAAGAGTGAGTGAGTGGGTGAGTATGAGTGAGTGAGTGAGAGTATGAGTGAGTGAGTTAGTGAGTGAGTGAGAGTAAGAGTGAGTGAGTGGGTGAGTATGAGTGAGTGAGTGAGAGTATGAGTGAGTGAGTGAGAGACTATTAGTGAGTGACTGACTGAGTGAGTGAGAGTATGAGTGAGTGAGAGTATTAGTGAGTGGGTGAGTATGAGTGAGTGACTATGAGTGAGTGAGTGAGAGTATGAGTGAGTGAGTGATTATGAGTGAGAGTATTAGTGAGTGACTGAGTGAGTGAGTGAGTGACTATGAGTGAGTGAGTGAGAGTATGAGTGAGTGCGTGACTATGAGTGGGTGAGTATGAGTGAGAAAGTGAGTGGGTGACTGAGTGAGTGAGAGTATGAGTGAGTGTGTGACTATGAGTGAGTGAGAGTATGAGTGAGTGTGTGAGTATGAGTGAGTAAGTGAGTGGGTGAGTATGAGTGAGTGAGTGAGAGTATGAGTGAGTGAGTGAGTGAGAGACTATTAGTGAGTGACTGACTGAGTGAGTGAGAGTATTAGTGAGTGAGTGACTATGAGTGAGTGAGTGATTATGAGTGAGTGACTATGAGTGAGTGTGTGAGTGAGGGACTATGAATGAGTGAGTGAGTCATTATGACTGAGTGAGTGAGAGTATGAGTGAGTGGGTGACTATGCGTGAGTGAGTGAGAGTATGAGTGAGTGTGTGACTATGAGTGGGTGAGTATGAGTGAGTAAGTGAGTGGGTGACTGAGTGAGTGAGAGTAAGAGTGAGTGTGTGTGTGACTATGAGTGAATGAGTGAGTGAGAGTAAGAGTGAGTGAGTGGGTGAGTATGAGTGAGTGAGTTAGTGAGTGAGTGAGTTAGTGAGTGAGTGAGAGTTAGAGTGAGTGAGTGGGTGAGTATGAGTGAGTGAGTGAGAGTAAGAGTGAGTGAGTGGGTGAGTATGAGTGAGTGAGTGAGAGTATGAGTGAGTGAGTGGGTGAGTATGAGTGAGTGGGTGAGTATGAGTGAGTGAGTGAGAGTATGAGTGAGTGAGTTAGTGAGTGAGTGAGAGTACGAGTGAGTAAGTGAGTGGGTGACTGAGTGAGAGTAAGAGTGAGTGTGTGTGTGACTATGAGTGAGTGAGTGAGAGTAAGAGTGAGTGAGTGGGTGAGTATGAGTGAGAGTATGAGTGAGTGAGTTAGTGAGTGAGTGAGAGTAAGAGTGAGTGAGTGGGTGAGTATGAGTGAGTGAGAGTAAGAGTGAGTGAGTGGGGTGAGTATGAGTGAGTGAGTGAGAGTAAGAGTGAGTGAGTGGGCGAGTATGAGTGAGTGAGTGAGAGTAAGAGTGAGTGAGTGGGTGAGTATGAGTGAGTGGGTGAGTATGAGTGAGTGAGTGAGAGTATGAGTGAGTGAGTTAGTGAGTGAGTGAGAGTAAGAGTGAGTGAGTGGGTGAGTATGAGTGAGTGAGTGAGAGTAAGAGTGAGTGAGTGGGTGAGTATGAGTGAGTGAGTGAGAGTATGAGTGAGTGAGAGTAAGAGTGAGTGAGTGGGTGAGTATGAGTGAGTGAGTGAGAGTATGAGTGAGTGAGTTACTGAGTGAGTGAGAGTACGAGTGAGTAAGTGAGTGGGTGACTGAGTGAGAGTAAGAGTGAGTGTGTGTGTGACTATGAGTGAGTGAGTGAGAGTATGAGTGAGTGAGTTAGTGAGTGAGTGAGAGTAAGAGTGAGTGAGTGGGTGAGTATGAGTGAGTGAGTGAGAGTATGAGTGAGTGAGTTACTGAGTGAGTGAGAGTACGAGTGAGTAAGTGAGTGGGTGACTGAGTGAGAGTAAGAGTGAGTGTGTGTGTGACTATGAGTGAGTGAGTGAGAGTATGAGTGAGTGAGTTAGTGAGTGAGTGAGAGTAAGAGTGAGTGAGTGGGTGAGTATGAGTGAGTGAGTGAGAGTAAGAGTGAGTGAGTGGGTGAGTATGAGTGAGTGAGTGAGAGTATGAGTGAGTGAGTTAGTGAGTGAGTGAGAGTAAGAGTGAGTGAGTGGGTGAGTATGAGTGAGTGAGTGAGAGTACGAGTGAGTAAGTGAGTGGGTGACTGAGTGAGAGTAAGAGTGAGTGTGTGTGTGACTATGAGTGAGTGAGTGAGAGTAAGAGTGAGTGTGTGTGTGACTATGAGTGACTGAGTGAGAGTATGAGTGAGTAAGTGAGTGGGTGAGTATGAGTGAGTGAGTGAGAGGATACAGTCGATGATCTTTCCTCCCTGGATATTTCCTCGCTGACTGAAATGAAGCTGAATAAACTTCCCAAACCTACTGGAGTTATTATTATACACCGTCTTTGCATTTCCAAATGCCTCCATTATGGGACTGAATGAGATGAGGGAGGGAGAGAGAGAGAGAGAGAGAGAGAGAGAGAGAGAGAGAGAGAGAGAGAGAGAGAGCGAGAGAGGTGGGGGGAAACAAAAAGAGGAATCAATCATAAAAGAACATAGAGAAGTGTGTCTGTGCTTAACTACACAACAGAGGAGGAAGGTATATTTATGTGAGCAAAAGTGAAGTGAATTTCAAATCAATTTTATTTGTATAGTGCATTTTACACTCAATTTGAGTGTGTGTGTGTGTGTGTGAGAGAGAGAGAGAGAGAGAGAGAGAGAGTGTGTGTGTGTGTGTGTGTGTGTGTGTGTGTGTGTGTGTTGTATACCTGCTCTCCAGTAGAGCCTCCTCAACGTGTGAAGATGCATTTCTGGCAGAAAGTTCTAGACTTTGTTGACTCATTGATGACAAAAAACGGAGGATCACCTTTGTGCTCTCAGTTTTCCCTGCACCACTCTCTCCACTGCAACACACACACACACGCACACACACACACCAAGAGATTAATCAGTTTTCACATACACTCTCCATTTCACAACATGAATCTAATGTGTTCACAGTCTAAGGTGTGGTTTTAAGAAGTGCATATATCGTCACTGTCCAGTGGAAAAAACAGTAACTTTACAGGGGACAAAATTAAACCTTAACTCTCAGTGGAAGACAATGTAAAAATATTGTATTCAGAGTAATTTCGGAGCATTTCTATTGGTCATTCATCATGAAGTTTACACACAGTGTGAAGGACAGCTGCTATGTTCAAATGATGTAGTAACTAAACATACACACACACACACAGACACACACACAGATACAGGTTTTTGGACAGCGATGATATACATGATGCTTTCTGCTTTCAGTAAACCTGGACACACCTGAATGTGCAGAAGATGCTGTTCTAATAAATTGTAGGACATTCAAACTTTAATAATTTAATCAGCCACCAGGGGGTGTATCTTCACCACTTCATTAGGAAAAGGATGTCAGCTGATTACTTTGATGATGTGTTTTGGGATCAGGAAGAGAAGAAGAAAAATAAGAAACATATTTATTGATCCCTTTGGGAAATTGCTTCTGTGCATTTAACCCCTCCGTGGCAGTGAACGCACAAACACACACTAGTAAGCAATTCTTCACACACACACACACACACTAGAGCAGGGGTGCACAGCTCCAGTCCTGGTGGGCCAGTATCCAGTAAAGTTTGGTGACTCCTCCACTCACACACACACCTTAAACCTGGCAATTAACAGATGGGTTGAATCAGGTGAGTAGAGGAATCACCAAACTTTTCCCTACCAGCCCTCCAGGACTGGAGCTGTGCACCCGCTGTGAACACACACACAGTGACCACCTCAGCACCCGGGGAGCTGTTTGGGGGGTAGGGACCTGCTCTAAACCCAAAAAACACACCATAATGTTATATCCCCATAGTAAGCCATAGTAGCAAAGCAGTAACCTACACACACACACACAGATGGAAGCACACACGCACGCACACACACACACACACATCCACATAGCACATCTGGCCTGTGCATACTTTTGTAATTAGTGTTGTCAGGCAGCCGTGAGTTGAACCCCTCGTGATGTTTAGGGGTTCGAGGTCAGGGTCAGGGCTGCAGCCTCAAGTCGTTTTGAGCAGGTCACAAAACATTAGAAAATACCAAATGCTCAGGGTTTAAGGTTTGGACAGCGTCTGGAGTCTGGAGTTCCTTCTCCCTGTCTGTGTACCACATGTGATGGACCTGTGTGGGTGTTTGGTTTATTTGGGTGTGTTTGGATGTGTGTGTGTGTGTGTGTGTTACACCCTACAGCTGTGTGGAGGCTGCCTCGTGATCACAACACAGAAGCCCCAGTGGTAAACGTTAGATTAAAATAATTTACAAATCACGCAGACACACAACAAGAGATAAACTCTCCAAACAAGACGCTCACACCACATTTAATAACAGTAAACTACAGTGAATTTACAGTAAGTTTTACAGTAAGTAAATTATTTCTCTGACACTTTATTGGGATTAACCCTTAGATCCCTGTGTGAGCAAATGTGCAAAAGATGTTAGGACAATTGCTGTGATTTTATGGCATACAGCCACATAACATCACTGAGGTCAGGTTCTAGATAACAGCTCGTCCCATAGGCGCTGGATGGAACATCGCTCCAGAGAACACAGTTCCACTGCTCCACATGCTGGAGGGCTTTATACCTACAATAACTAGCTGAATTCACTAATTATACTAATTATCTAAAACAAAATGATCATCTTTGGACATACTCCGCACCTGTAGTTCACAACCAGCAGAATCTGAACCGTTTTACAGTGTCAGTCGGAACAGGAGGATAACACCTTAATAACATTTTAATCATAATTTTACATTTTTACATTAATCCGAATCCTAAAAAGGCAGCTGTGTCTGAGACAAAATATTTAAACCTGGCTGTGCCTCACTCACACACACACACACACACACACACACACACGTTTACAAGCTGCTGTTAAAACTGCTGTGTAATTGGAAGAAATACATAAAAGCAGTAGGGCACTAAACACAGCAAATGTTTAGTGAAAAAGACACGGGTGAAAAGACACTCACGCAGACCACACTCAAAAGTAAATAAAATTCCTGTTTTTTATGATCAGAGCACTTCCAATTTACAACAAAACACTGAAGAATCATCTCAGCACCTGAATTATACAGAAATCTAAAACACCGGACCCCACGCTATGTTCACACACCCATGATTCAGCTCAGTACCTCATTCCCTCATTAACACACATCTGCTGGTTGGGAGCAGAAAACACAAAAATGTGCTGAACATTTAAAAACGTGTATGAGTGTGTGTGTGTGTGTGCGCGCACGCATGCTCTGTATGTGTTTTTTCATCGCAGAAAACCCTAATATCACATTCTTTGCTGTGATTAATCGCGATTAATTGCACTGTCCCTTCTTAAGACTGAGGCTTTTAATAATGAGTATTTAAACGTAAAATAAAAGCATCAATGTAAGATCAACACAATGGAATTATAATTGAATTAACTGTGTTTATTGATTAGAACATGTAATCCCAACAATGAAATGTAAATGTTAGCAGGTCCTTGTACGTTTAGAGGAAGATTAATGTGTAGTGTGATAAACTATTCTAAATAAAACTTTTTTTTTGTTTTTTTTTGTTTTATTGTAATATTTCTGTGTAGTTTTGATGATATTTGGATTAGAATCTCTTTCTTTGCTGAGTAAAAGTTTCAGGGAGAGCTTTAGTGTCAGACACTGTAGCTTTAAAGAGGACGATTGTAGGGAAAACGCTGTTCTCTCTGGTTTGTTTACGTCCACCTTTAAGGTGGAATGATGTTTTTGAGGAAAAAAATACAGTTGTTTGTTAGTGGCTGAAGTGTAACTTAAGATTGAAACTCTCTGTTTCTCTCAGGCTTTGTGGTGTTTTGAAGCCTCTTTTTATTAGATACTATGGCCCCCTACTGGACTGGCGTGATATTGCAGCTGTTTTCGTATCCGTCTGGACGGTGATAGTTTCAAAAACGGAGGGAGGAAAATCTCAATTTTTAAAAAATAAACAAATCAGTAAGGAGGGGGCCTATGCTCTGTATATACTTACTCTTTATGACCTCACCTGTTACCACTTAAACTGCTAATTGTGGAAACTTCCAGAAGAGTATTACTTGCATAAAATATAAGCCTTGTTTTGCCTCTGTCCCCCACTTTTTTTTTTTTTTTTTTTTGGTTTGTCAGTGAATGGTGAGGTTCAAGGTTTGTCAGTGAATGGTGACACAGTGACCCCTGCACACTTTAAAAATAATAATAATAATAACCTGTGGGGGCCCTGAGTCTGTGTGTGTGTTGATGCTGTACCTGATGAGCAGACATTGGTTGTTGCTGCGTTTCCACAGTGAGCGGTAGCATTCATTGGCGATGGCATAGATGTGAGGAGGAATTTCACCCAAATGATGTCGACTGTAGCATTCCACCATCGATACGTCGTACAACTCCAACAAGCGCTGATACGGGTTCACTGCCACCAAGATAGACCCGATATATGTCTGCAGAGAAACACACACACACCACACACACAGACACAGGAGCATGAATGTGTACACACTCAAAAACACAATATTTAATTCTAAAATAATCCTCATAACAAACAAACCTCATTCAGATTTTATTTCAAATAATTGATGTCATATATCTCTCATAGTTTATTAATTCTCTTTTCATGGTTTGTGTGTGTGTGTGTGTGTGTGTGCACTAACCTAGTAGAACACAAACTATGTAAATGCATCTGAACGACGGTTGAGACGACATGTTTTAAATAACAAATCCAAAGATTTAAATTTGTAACAAATTTGAATTTATAAAAACTCATAATGCACACAGAGTCTGTGCTCTTCTGCAGTCTGACATGACATATAGTGTGTATAGTATGTGTGTGTGTGTGTGTGTGTGTATGTCGAACAGCAAAACTGAACTGAAAAACAAAGAAATATTACACTGCAGTGCACACTGGAGGAATCCTAGTCAAACAGTGGCCCCCTGAGCTATTAATCCTGAGCTAATAAGATGCGCCTAACCTTTACATTTTTATGTTTGTGTTTGGGGTGGCACAGTGGCGCAGTCACACAGCTCCAGGGACCTCAAGCTCAAGGTTGTGGGTTCGAGCCCCGCTCCGGGTGACTGTCTGTGAGGACTTGGTGTGTTCTCCCCGTGTCCGCGTGGGTTTCCTCCGGGCGCTCCGGTTTCCACCCACAGTCCAAAAAACACACTCAAAGGTGTCCATAGGTGTGAATGTGAATGTGTGTGAGTGTGTGTGTTGCCCTGTGAAGGACTGGCGCCCCCTCCAGGGTCTATTTCTGCCTTACGCCCAATGATTCCAGGTTGGAGGACCCACCGCAACCCTGAACTGGATAAGCGGTTACAGATAATGTATGAAAGAATGAATGTTTGTGTTTGCGCATTAGTGAGGTCAGACACTGATGTTGGATGAGGCCTGACTCACTGTCTCTGCTCTAATTCACCCCAAAGGTGTTCTATCGGGTGGAGTTCAGGGCCGGTCAAGTCCTCACTCATCAATTGTCTTCATGGACCTTGCTTTGTGCACTGTGCACAGTCACATTGGAGCAGGAAGGGGCCATCCCCAAACTGTTCTCACAAAGTTGGGAGCATGAAATTGTCCAAAATCTGTTAGTGGGCTGAAGTATTGAGAGGTCCTCTCACTGGTACTAAGGGGCTGAGCCCAACTCCTGGAACTCACACCAATATCCCCCCTCCATCAAATTTTACACTCGGCACAATGCGGTCAGGCAAGTCCCATCTCCTGGCAACTGCCAAACCCAGACTCGTCCATCGGATCGCCAGACGGAGAAGTGTGATGTGTCACTCAACAGAACACATCTCAGCTGCTCTAGAGTCCAGAGTCTCCACTGCTCTAGAGTCCAGTGGTGAAGTGCTTTACACCACTGCATCTGTTAATAAATATTAACATATCGATGTGCTCTGGGTCTAGTCAAGAACAAAGCTGATTGATAATAAGCTCTGCAATATTCAACGAGTGAATGCACACTGCTAATAGTGCTGTACTATTTTGACACACTATGTAATAAGGTAGTATGAGGTCTGAGATGGGATATATTTTCGTCTTCCGTTTTCAGAGGAAAGCCCCTGTCAACAAAAACGTTCAGCAGCTGTTGTCACTTAATGTCAGTTAATGAAACACAGCCTTAAAACAGCTGCAATTTACACTGACTTCTAATAATAGGCAAGCACACAGAAATATGTAAAGACAAACACACACACACACACAGAGAAACACACACACACACACACGTATGTGGTACAGTTCTTCATGTAGAGCAGTGTGTTTACAGCAGACAAAAGTAATTGCAGTGTTTGTGTGGTGAGTGTGGTGTGTTAGTATGTGTGTGTGTGTGTGTGTGTGTGTGTGTGTATTTGTTGTGTGTGTGAACTGAAAGCTGCAATATGAGAAGTTCCAGCTCCAAATCAAACTAAAGCAGAGCTATTTCCTGCAGTTCTCTCTCACACACACACACAGACACACTTCAGATACAGAAGGAAACTCTGCCTGGAACAAAAGAAAAAATACTTTTGATGAACTGAAAGATCCCTACTTCTCTACACCCCCAGCAGTGTGTGTGTGTGTGTGTGTGTGTCTCTCTGTGTGTGTGTGTGTGTGTGTTTTAGATGTGGCTAGGAGAGCAATTCCTTAGCCTACCATTTTCTGTCCTGTGTAAGAAAATATCCACAGCTGTTTACAATCAGAGAGAGAGAGAGAGAGAGTGGAGGGGGAAGAGAAAGAGGGACAGGGAAAGACTGTGGAGAGAAAGACAGAGAGAAGGGGGGATGGAGGGAGGGAGACAGGAGTCGGAGAGAAAGAGAGAAAATAGAGTTAAAGGCGAAAAGAGAGAAACGAGGAGAGAGAAAGAGTGAGAAAAACCTTTGTCCCTTGTGATTTAACCCTGTGGAATTTGATCTGAGTGAGAGAAACATTCCACAAGACATTTCTTCTGGAAACACACACACACACACACACAGAAAGAGAGTCTATTGTAAGATGTTTGTCCAAATGCCACCTCTGTTCAGTGCTGATCATTCCCATATGCCACCAATTACACAACCACTTCAATTTACTGCTTAATCAATCAGATCATGGATCAGTCCTGGGAACAGACACTGAGACTGACTCCTCAACAACAAAACGTTGTGTTAGTGCGACCCTAATGTGAGGGGACAGTGATTAAAGCGTGGAGACGAGTAAAAAAGTCTCAGACAGAGACCGCCGTCTGACCGCCACTAGATATTATTTATTAATTGTTTATAAACTGCTCTGAGTCACTGAAAATAGTTTGAAAACTGTTCAAAAACAAAATTGCCCAGTCAGCAGTGTTCAGAAACAGACCAGTGATGAAGGGCCAGAATACGACGGAACACCTTTTACAGACAGGCTCTGACTGCCCCAGGTTTTAACACAGCCTGGATTTATTACTGTGTACTTCACTGTGAGGAAGCTGATGTGTGTTAAGGGAAGTTATGAACACAATCAGCACACAGATTTTGTGTGTGTGTGTGTGTGTGTGTGTGTGTGTGTGTGTGTGAATATAGAAACACACATTTAGAACAGGATTCACACTCTACATAACCACAACCTGTCTAGACACGACCAGCAAAACCCGCCCCCCCCCCAAATCAAACGCCAGACCCCTCCCCCAATCAGCACAGGCCACACCCACAACCCCCTACAGCAATCCCCCTAAACCCCACCCCTTTACTCCAAAAACCATGCAGTCCAGGCTCTGTTTCCTCTCTATCCACATCAACGCCATCAGCTCAAGGGTTTTTGGAAACCACACTCATAAAAGCAGAGAGGCTCTGTGTGTTTAGACTCGAGTCTGAAGGAGAAACTACCTGCCTTCACTTTTTAATGTTTTTTGTTAGCAGTGCAAATAAGTTTTAAAGTGTTTCTGTGTAATAACTGTATTATTATAAATCAGAATTACAATAGTCATTTCTTATTAAATAATAAACAACAACTAAAACTAACCCTGAGACCTCCATTGGTAAATTGTCTGAACCCAGACTCACACATATTTTTGGACACAGTATTATCCCCAAGAACAGAACAAAACAAAAATGGGCTCAGCACTATGTAACCTGTGGGGGAGGTTGATTTGGGGGGCACTTTATTTCAGGACAGTGCTGTACAAGTGAATTACACTCTAGAACTGTAGGGGGAGTCCAGGAGCAAAAACACCAAATCTTTCCTACTGTTGTTTTAAAGAAACACAAGGTAAGTATACTGTGGCTCATAGTATTTCGTCCTAGTCTAACCCTGACCTGGAGCCTAACGCTTACTTGTTTTTCACAATATTTTCATCTGCCTCCCACCTCTAATTATATATTTTTACTCATTTTGAATTGTGACGTGACCATGGGAATATGAAAAGTGTTATATTCTATGAATGTATTATTATCATTATTATGATCAGACTGACTCTAATATAAGCCTAGTCCCTAATCCTTAAGTACAATTATTCTGAACCTAAACATATCCCCAATCACTCTGTGTGTGTGTGTGTGTGTGTGTGTGTGTGTGTGTGTGCACTCACATATATACAGCGCTGTGTGTATCTCAGATGGAGATTGTGTAGAATTGCTCCCTCGTGCAGGTCCTGCAGGGTTGCCATGTCCTCAACTCCACACACACTGCTACTGTGCATCTCATACACTCTCTGTCTGCTCAGGGCATTCTGCTTATATGTGTACACCTGCAAATACACACACACACACACATACACACACACACATACACGGAGTCTATTGACACAAAATATACTGAGAGACAGAAATTACAGCACTCTGCAAAAGTTTTACTCACCTAAGGATATAAGGTATTTATCTAAGAATTTATTTG
The DNA here is from genome assembly GCF_029633855.1 of Hoplias malabaricus. Classification (NCBI taxonomy): domain Eukaryota; kingdom Metazoa; phylum Chordata; class Actinopteri; order Characiformes; family Erythrinidae; genus Hoplias; species Hoplias malabaricus. The sequence goes on from NC_089818.1 coordinate 1,968,566, forward strand.
CTAACAACAGCCCTGCTATTAGAATAAAAACAATAACATTACTGTGTGTGTGCGTTTAGTTTTACTGAGTTTATGGTAATTATCTATAACTTTAATTGAGAAGATAAATTATTTGAAATAACAATAATAATCTCAGCTACATTAGAGTTTTACACAGTGCTGTAAGAGCAGGATATTTGTGTTTGCGAACACGTTTTGTATGTGTGTGTGTGTGTGTGTGTGTGTGTGTGTGTGTGTGTGTGTGAAAAGGGAGTGTTATAACCCAACCCAGTGATTATGGTTTTACCAGTCATGGAAATGTAACTAAAGACCAGAAATAATCCACCAATGAGAGAGACAGAGAGAGAGAGAGAGAGATGAAGAGAGAGAGAGAGACGAGAGACCAAGAGAGAGAGAGAGAAAGAGAGAGAAGGTATAGAAAGAATAAAAGGACGAACAGAAAGAAAGAAAAGCTCTGAGTCGTAGAGAAGGACAGACAGAAGGAGCATATTTCAATGGACAGATGAATGGCACTGGGTTTGTTGTAAAGACAGAGACTACAGTGGTTTTGGGAATGGCTCATTTATTCACTCACTCACTCATTCACTACACAGCATTTGACACAGTGATCTGACCAGGGAAGAAACACGGAGGGACAGTGCATTATGGGCCTTTTACTGTGTGCTGTACAGAGGATTAGATTCCAGGTTGTGTGTGTTTGTGTGTGTGTGTGTGCGTGTGTGTTTGTTTGTGTTTTACTGTATGTGTCTGGCCTGAGATTAAATCCCTTTGTATTCTTCTGTTCTTTGATGTACTCAGACATTGTCCAGGGCTAATGACCAACACACACTCCTTGTCCTCTGTCTCTCTCTCTGTGTGTGTGTGTGTGTTTGTGTGTGTAAAATGAGACGATTCCACCTGTCTGAGGAGTCACCTCTCTGAAGTGTGTTTAGCAGATGTTGTGCTACTCGCTCCTAAACAATTACCCCTTGTCATACTCAAACAGACACACACACACACACACACACACATACACACACAAACAGAGAGAGAGAAAGAGAAATGTACCTGTCCATAGTCCGTTCGGAAGACCACCACTCCACCTGAGCAGGAGTCTACTGTGCTGGGCCAGTACTGATCACCCTCCCACAGCCACACACGGCAGCCCTGCAAAACACACACACACACACACATACACACACATACACACACATTAGTGTACCTGCAAATGAGTTAAACATATGGCGATTTGGACACGAATCATTGCTTCTGAGGCCCAAGAGGGAGTGATGAACTTTAACCCCATTTCCTCTTCAAAAACTTCACACACACACACACACACACACACACACACACACACACACACACACACACATAACACAACTGCACTTTGTGATTAGACTGATTGGCTACACGACAGCTGTGCAGCTGGCCATTTATCCTCCCTTCACAACAGAGACTGCCAGTGTATGTGTTTGTATGTGTGTGTGTGTGTGTGTGTGTGTGTGTGTAGTAAATGAATGTGTGTGTGTGTGTAGTAAATGAATGTGTGTGTTTGTGTAGTAAATGAATGTGTGTGTGTAGTAAGTGAATATGTGTGTGCGTAGTAAGAGAATGTGTGTGTGTGTGTGTGTATGTGTGTGTGTTTAAAACTTTCCCTCAGATATGGTGTCTGAAGTGTAAATTGTCTGTAAGTGCTTATTCACTGTTTCCACAGAAACTCATGTGGAACTCGAGCTGTTTAGTTTTGTAGCACTTTCGCTCTGTGTTTACTTTCATGCAGTTAGCGCTCTCCTGAATTTAGAGTCAGTTCCACCTTAAGTAATGTAACTGTAACAGTAAAAATAAGTCAGAGTTACCCCCCTATGGAGCAGGAATAGAGCAACATCCTCATCTTGGTTGGTGCTTTTCAGCATTTGGAGTCTCTCCGTTGTCTAAAAAAATCCAGATGGCGTTTCTCTGCCGTGAGCAGAGAGAGAGAAAGCCTAGCACCGGACCCAGACACTTTGTTTTTTTACCCATTTACAGACACTGGGGCTTCGTAAACACATTAGAGCGGTTTTGATCTCTTAAACAGGTTTGAGAGTTTCATGAGGTATACCTTTAAGTGTAAGCAACAATGCAAACAATTTTTATATTTTGTGTGTATTGTAAAATATGTATTTTAAAAAAAGTTTTTCTGTAGAGCAGCACATGGAGAGGAATACACTCAGTTTTATACACAGGGTTTCTGATTACAATCATGAACTGCACCTTTAAACAGCACATTCAGTTTAAAATCCAGGCGCTCACGTACAAAGCCTGATATAAATGTACCTCTTCCTACCTCTCAGACCTTCTTCAGCCCTAGCACAGTCTGATAACAGTCTGAATGGTCCCTTTCATGTGTGTGGCACAGAAAACTCCACGTGTTTTTTCCTGAAAACAAGCTGGACTCGTGACCACAGCACATATTTATATTGTATTTTAGTCTGAATACTCGGGCCCTGAGAACTCAGCAGTTTCTCTGTAGAACTCATGTATGGCTTTCTCTTTGTGTAAAAGTGTTTCAGGTCAAGTTTATCGACACAGCAGTTAAAGCAAGTTAAATTACAACAATTTTGACCAGGTCATGACACTGTGTTTACGACACTGGAATCACCATTTTTCTTGCACCATAGTCTGAGGTCTCAAAGGTCATTCAACAGTGGTTCCCAAACTTGCCTTACACAGAATTTTCACAAAAAACGAAGTGTGGTTGATGGTGAAAACTATGAAGAAGTTGTAAGCTTGCATTGAGAGATGTTGTTTCTGAACTGTGTGACCACCCTCAGGACATTTGGCACAAATCCCTCTTGCTACAAACACTTTTTTGGGAGACGTTTGGGAATTTATTAATTTTTTTTAATTGTGGAATGTTTCCCAATGGTCGAGCTTATACTTTTTATACAGTTTTTACTGTAGTATAGTTTTATTTTGTTCTAACTTCTTTGAAATGTGTTACAAATAATTAATTTACTTTAAACACAGTGAAAACATTAGAAATCTTTTCGTTGTAATTTTCTCAGTGAAATAAATGTTCAGCGGAATGAACAAATCACATTAAATGTTTTATTATTTAACAAGAGGTCTCTAATTTTCTGAAACAAGGGTTGAAATAACAATAACAATAATAATAATAATAATATTAAAAAAATAACAAGCAGTAAAACAAAGCTACAATGTCTGAAAAGAAACTGAAATCACAACTGACTGTAAAACTTCACCCAAACACACACGCCAAAGTAATCATAAACTAATAAAATGACTCTCTCTCTCTCTCTCTCTCTCTCTCTCTCTCTCTCTCTCTCTCTCTCTCTCTCTCTCTCTCAGTGCATTTGAGTTTCTATCGTTGCTGCACTTTGCTCCTCATTCCTGCTCCAGCCAATCAGCTGTCACTACAGCAGGAAGTTTACTGCAGATGAATTAAATGCACAAATCAAGGTGAGTACACTCAAGGATTCAATTCTCCCACACACAGACACACACACACACACACACAAACACACATACACAAACACACAAACACAGCATTAACATAACGCCCAAATACAAAAACAGCTAAAACACTCTATTATTCTGATGTTATTCTTGGTGCCCACAGTAACCCTAGAGCTCTCTTTTCCACTGTTAATAAGCTATTGAGCCCTGTGAAAAGTTTCCCTATGGTTCCTTCAGCTGAACTCTGCTCTCGGTTCATGGACTTCTTCAATCATAAAATACTTACAATTTACTCTCAGTTCCAGCCCACTGCAACCAGGCTAAACATTCCTCAACTATCTCCTCAGTTCAGCAGCAGCTATTTTTCCACCTTCAATACTGTAAACCAACAGCTTGTTTCACAGATTATTAATTTCTCAAAGGCAACTTCATGTCAATTAGACCCTTTTCCTACACAGCAGGTGAAAGCCTGTTCTTCATTTATCTGTCCTCTCATTACCAAAATTATCAATGCTTCACTTAGTTCAGGAATGGTCCCAGCTTCTTTGAAACTGGCAGCTATTACTCCAGTTCTCAAGAAGCCTGGCTTAGATCCTGAGAACCTCGCAAATTATAGGCCCATCTCTAATCTCCCTTTCCTTGCTAAACTGTTGGAGCGAACAGTAGCTGCTCAGTTAACAGAACATATTCAATCATGTGATCTGTTTGAGGTCTTCCAATCAGGTTTTAGGAGGAACCACAGCACTGAAACTGCTCTTGTTAGGGTTGTCAATGACTTGCTGATGTCAGCTGACCAAGGACTGCTGAGTCTTCTTGTCCTGTTGG
>NC_089818.1:1982828-2045328 GCF_029633855.1 Hoplias malabaricus
CCCCCTCTCTCTCTCTCACTCTGTCTCCCCCTCTCTCTCTCACTCTCTCCCTCTGTCTCCCTCTCACTCTCTCCCTCTGTCTCCCTCCTCTCTCTCACTCTTTCCCTCTGTCTCTCTCTCTCTCTTTCTGCCCCCCCCCCCCTCTCTCTCTCTCTCTTTGTCCCTAATGACGATTGGGAGAATCGTTTTAAAACTATGTTCAGTGGTAATTTGCAGGAATGTGTGTGTGTGTGTGTGTGTGTGTGTGCGCGTGGGTTGGTGCTGCAGTTAAAAAGATTACAAAGGGCAGAGGAAATGGGACCAGGTCTTAGCAGTTATTACTGTGTCTGTGTGTGTGTGTGTGTGTGTGCGTCTGTGTGTCTTTGTATGTGTGTGCGTCTGTGTATGTGTGTGTGTGAATCTGTGTATGTGTGCATGTGTGTCTGTGTGCGTGCGTGCGTCTGTGTGTGTGTGCGTGTCTGTGTATGTGTGTGTGTGTGTATGAATCTGTGTATGTGTGCGTGGATGGATAGGTAGATGGGAAGCAGAGGGAATACCAGGTTTGTGTTACCCCTCGGTGTGTGTAAACACGCCTCGTCTGGTTTAACAGCTGTAGCGGGGACTCTGGATTGATAGGTAGTAATGTTAATAATTAATGTTACTTTAAGTGACTGAAAGAGCTAGTGGAAAGACGTTTTGTGTGTGTGTGGGTGTGTGTGTGTGTGTGTGTGTGTGTGTGTGTGTGTGTGTGTGCATGCCCCTGTGACAGCAGATTTTAGCCCCTTGGAATGTTAACAGCAACTCCACAGGAAGTGAATGCGAGAGAGAGAGAGAGAGAGGAGAGAGAGAGAGAGAGAGAGAGAGAGAGAGAGCGAGAGAGAGAGAGAGAGAGAGAGAGATAATGTGGAAAAGAGTGAAAGTGTTTGTGCAATCCACCATTACATTCTCTATATCAGCCTGAAGGAAATACATGAAACAGTCATCCATTATTCACCCATTAACTCTTGGTCTCTCTCTCTCTCTCTTTCACGCACACACACACACATACACACACACACACACACACACACTGATGTATCACATATTTACTGTCACAGTGACACATTGCATTATCTGTCTGCTAATAAAGCTGATACTTCTGCACTCTGCAGAAAAAAAGTCGAAGTCTCGAATTTAAAATTTATTTGTAAATTGTAGAATCTGCGTTTGTGGATCAAGTCACTCACGTGTTTTCTGTGACGTGCATTCGTTCATTTCCTCTCACGGGTTTTTGGATTTTGAGACTTTCCTCTCGCATTGTGCTGTGAGAGAAGCCTACTGTTCCCGTCAGTGATAGGGTAATGTGACATCTCCAGCTACACTTTGTGGGGAGCTATAGAAGTGGAAAACAAATCAGGTGCCAAGGACCAAACATGAGCAGAGCCGTGTGGAGCTGAGTAGTGGAGTTACGATGCAGTTGAAAAGTGCTGTAATACATCCCACCTCTCAATAGGTGTCACTGTATTCAAACTGTCCATTTTATTCACTGTATCTATGTGTGGTTTAAACCTTGTGGCTGGCTGATGTATAGCTTTCCCCAGAACACCAGTGAATTACTTAAATACTTAACTGAATAAAGCAAAGAACTATTCCAATCAAAAATTTAATATAGCCCCTATTCTATAGCATCTGGTTTAGATATGAAGCACTCTCTCCCACTTATTCACTCATTATTAATTCTGTCTCTCTCTCTCTCTCTCTCTCTCTCTCTCTCTCACACACACACACACACACACACACACGTTGCTCCTAAAGGGAAGTACCAGTCTATTGTCTACTGGCAGGCACAGTGTAGATGCTCCTCCCCTTTCCCAAAGCTGCTTTAATCTGATCCTGCTCTGCTGTGTTTACATTTAAAACTGATCACAGCTGTCAATCAAACTAATCCTGCTCTCTGATTGGGTGTGCTGCAGGGAGCCGTGTTCCAACAGGTAAAGAACTGCTGCAGTTTAATGGCGGGAGACACACATTAACCTCACTGAAATGGCTGACTCAGCTGTGCACACACACACACACACACACACACACACGTATTTCAAATAATGCAGACACAAATGTGCAAACACACACAAACACATACTTTAAAATAATGTGGTGTAAGAGTTACAGATACAAATGCAGACACACACACACACACACACACACACAACACCAGTTGACCTTCAGCTAGTCACACACCTGTTGAAATGCACTTAAACACACCTGCAGTGCGGATCTGTTTCTGTTAAGGGATTTATTGCTGCATTTACTGAGGTTCACCACACAACCCCTAACACTTTACTGAGTTTAAAATGTTTTAATCAGAGACACTAGCGCTAAATACACAGTATTATTCCTGATCATTTATTAAATGGGGATTTCCATATAATGGTTACGTCAATAGGAACATGAGAAGTTTAATGTTTACGTTCTGGGTCTGAGTCTCCTACACTCTCGCTGTTCTTTAAAAGCCCTGGAGAAATCCTGACTGTTTCCCTGGTTGGAACACTTGCTCCTCTTTAAGGGGAATGCCCGGACCCTTTTTCTGCACACACTGCCACATTGTGCTCGCAATCTGACTCCAGACACAGCAGCAGCGGTTGTATGTTATCTGACACTATTGAGCAAGAAAGACTGTGTTTCTCTGCCACCGCTCACAGGCCTCAGCAGCACGAGACTCCTCACGGCGTCGGGTCCAGATTCCCCTCGGGTTATGGATTAAACCCCTGTTAAATCTCTGTTTATTTCAGAATTACAGATTTAGAAGTTTTTCCAGGAAAATACATTCTGTTCTAGAGCTGGGAAATTAAGCGAAAAATTAAAAGTGACCTTCACAGTTGTGATTTTATAAAAAGTGTCTTTTGATCAACATTGCGAACATCGCTTTTAATACTTGAGCAAATGTAAAGTACAATCCCTGTCAAAGGACTGTGAGGATAAAAACAAAAACGTAATAACAATTCATTCATTGTAATCGAGGTAAAATGTTCAATTAATCACAATATTTTTTTTCCGTCGTATCACCCTGCACTACTCTGTACACCTTCACCTTCAATAACACGCAAGGATCCATGAACATACAATTCATCCCTGACTCTATTCCACACTGTTCCCCCTGATGTCTGCAGCTCTAAGGCCCTGCCTACAAAGTTACAGGATTGGTTCCGTAGGTTTGTGATGTAAGAAAACCCAGTCATTTGTATTTTTGAGACTGTCTTTGGAAAACTGCAGTTTCAAAATGGAAATGCTCAGCTATGATGTGGACTGCTAATGTCACTCGTGATATGTACTCTAGCACATACACAGCACCACACAGATGTGCTTACAATGTTAAAGGGAACGTCTACGATTGTGGGGAAACGCAGCTTTAAGCTCTGCATCATTTAAGGTGGAACAGGATGTTTAAGAGGGAAAACGACTGTTGTTTGTACGCTGCTGAAGTGTAACATGTCTGTTAAACTGCACCAATGAGGCAGGAATAGAGCAACATCCTCATCTCGGTTGGTGCTTTTCAGCGTTTGGAGTCTCTCCGTTGTCTAAAAACCTCCAGATGGCGTTTCTCTGCCGTGAGCAGAGAGAGAGAAAGCCTAGCACCGGACCCAGACACTTTGTTTTTTTACCCATTTACAGACACTGGGGCTTCGTAAACACATCAGAGCGGTTTCCAGAGCAGCACATGGAGAGGACACACACTCAGAGCTTTTTTAATTACAATCGTGAACAGCACCTTTAAACACTGGACTCACACAGCAGGCTTTAAGAGTGGAACTGGTACGGACACAGATTTCTTGTCGCCACAACATGAGACAACTTGTGTTTTATAACAATTAAATTCTCAGATCTGACTCAAAGAGACGTCAGAAACAGGGAGCGGCCGCCTGCCACAGAAACAACTGATAATCATCACTTTACTTTTCACACACACACACACACACACATATGAATTACAGATTTAAAAACCTGAATTACACCAAAATGGAGCTGTTTTAAATGAATGTTTTAAAGCCGCCTGTGAGTATGATTTTTAATTCCCACCAGTGGCAGGTAGTTCTCTTAAAATAGATTCTTTACTTGTTCTGTGCGAGGCTCCATGAGCCAGAGAGGAAATGAGAAGAAGGTAAAGGAAATGCCACAGAGTTCCTCTGGGATTTGCTCCAGAGACGAGGTCACTGTGTGAACGAACACACACTCACTGAAAACACATGGTTAGATGTAGGTTACATTACATTAGCTCAAGATTAAACACAACAAAAAATATTATATACTTTTTCTCAACATTATCACAGTCCCTCTCTCTCTCTCTCTGCCTCCCTGTCTCTCTCTCCCTCTGTTCTTCTCTCTCTCTCTCTCTCTCTCTCTCTCTCTCCAGGAGAGTTTGATGCAGTAAATTTCCCAGTGTTGTTGTATTATGGTGTGATGGTGAGTGTGATGCCACAGACATCTGTAACTGAAGGTCCAATAAGGTTAGGGTTAGGGTTCTGGACCCGCGCTCTCTCTCTCTCAGCAGGATGTGAGCTCACAGAACAGGACCAGGCTGTTAGTGTTCTCCTCCGAGATTGTTGAGCTCCAGTGATGTTGTGTGAGTATCAGTGTTTAAAGACGGTGGAGCTCTGTGTGTCTAACCTTCACTATTAACCCCCCCACCAACACACACACACTACACACCACACATACACTACACATACACTACCCATGTACACACACACAAACTCTCTCTCTCTCTCTCTCTTACACACAGGGACAGTTTCTTTAATGTGAAAAATAAATATTTATTTATAATAAAGGAATAAATAAAATAAATAAATGAATCTGTCACACACTTACCTCAGTGAAAAAGTTGTCCATGGTCTTTATCACCGTCATCAAATAAAAACTTTTAATCCATCACAGTAACTTTCAGCTCTCTCCCTCTCACTCTGTATCTCTCTCTCTCTGTATGTCTATCTCTCGCTCTGCAGCTCTCTCTCTCACACACTCTCTGTGTATCTCTCTCTCTCTCTCTCTCTCTCTCTCTGTGAGAGGAGTCTTTGTTTCAGAAGTCACAGATAAAAGTTGCGATGGCTCCAAAAAACCCAAGCATATTCCTGAAATCGATGCAGCGCGTGTGGTGGAAGCAATACGCGAGACGAGCCGGAGGCGCGAGGCCAGTTCTCCGGTGACCGGCGTAAGGCGCGAGCGCTCCGGCTTCTGTCTCGAGTCGAAATGTTTCGCAGTGATCCGCTGAGTCGACTCTTCTCCATGACTCCGCCCCGCGCGCTGTTTGAACACACGAGGGAAGCCTGGGACTCTCTCGCGCGCTCCTCCTGCTGTTTCGGGATGTAGCGGCGCTGCACGTGTCTACACTGTTACCACAGCACCCTGCGCCAAATGGTATTCAGCAGCTGTAAAGAACACCTGGTTTAACCCATTACACCCCACACAGTGTAAACACACGTTAAGTATCATCATGGCCATTATAGTTTGGAGGTGAAATAAATGCCTCCATAACCATGCAATTGTTATTAAACTAATTCATTCATTCATTCATTGTCTGTAACCAATCCACCTACCAACGTGTGTTTTTGGAGCGTGGGAGGAAACCGGAGCACCCGGAGGAAACCCACGCAGACACAGAGAGAGCACACCACACTCCTCACAGACAGTCACCCGGAGGAAACCCACGCAGACACAGGGAGAACACACCACACTCCTCACAGACAGTCACCCGGAAGAAACCCACGCAGACACAGGGAGAACACACCACACTCCTCACAGACAGTCACCCGGAGGAAACCCACGCAGACACAGGGAGAACACACCACACTCCTCACAGACAGTCACCCGGAGGAAACCCACGCAGACACAGGGAGAACACACCACACTCCTCACAGACAGTCACCCGGAGGAAACCCACGCAGACACAGGGAGAACACACCACACTCCTCACAGACAGTCACCAGGAGTGGAACTCGAACCCACAACCTCCAGGACCCTGGAGCTGTGAGAGACACTACCTGCTGCTCTGTGCCATCCCAAATATATTAATTATTGTTTTAAATGTTCATTCCAGCTGACAGTCAGTCGTCACAGTTGTAAAGTAATTGTGCAACAGGTAATGTCACTGTCACATAACTCTGGAGTCCTGGGGTTGTGGGTATGAGTCGTGCCCCTGTGACTGTCTGTGAGGTGTTTGGTGTGTTCTCCCTATGTCTGTGTGGGTCATAACTCAAATGTGCAGGAATGTACTTCTTCAGAATGTGATTCAGAGGCAGTAGGCAAAGTTTATGATGCTACAAATATTTCTTAAGAAATTGCACCATTTATATTTTAATAGCATGCTCTCAGCCTAGACCGGGCTGTTTGAAGGTGTTTTGGCTAAAGGTTCCAGCTTAACCCCAGTGAATACATTCATCCTCATGTGGCCACAAATTAAAAATATGTGCACAAATTATAACGTGGGCATGAATTGTAAATCCTTCCCTCAAATTAAATAAGATGTGCACAGGAACTGCATATAATTCGCTCAAATTAATATTTACTTTTACCCTCTGCCCCTCCCAGGCTCCGTATTAACACACTCAGGGCAGGAACAGGAACATTTCCTTTGGCTTTAGATGTCTGATAAATATTTGGTTCTTCTGCACAAAGAGAGAGAGAGAGAGAGAGAGAGAGAGAGAGAGAGAGAGAGAGAGAGAGAGAGAGGGAGAGAGAGAGAGAGAGAGAGGGAGAGAGAGAGAGAGAGAGAGGGAGAGAGAGAGAGAGGGAGAGAGAAAGAGAGAGAGAGGAAACAAGAGACAGATAATGTTTTGTCCAGTGACATTTTACTGAAGATAATACAAATCCCACAATAACCTTTAAAGTAAAATAACAACAATAACAACAACAATAATAATAAAAATAAAAAACATACAAATGAGTTATGTTTTCTGATGTGGATTTCCACTGGCCTTTTCATAAAATGGATTGTGACGTCAGAGGAAAGCCCTCAGGAAAACCCTGATATATGTCTTTGGTAAATACTTGTTTACACTTTGCTGATCATTAACTTCATTGCGCTCTCAGTTCTGTGCTGGTCTCTACGTAGAAGCAGAATGTGTTTATTGGGTCTGCTGCTGTGTGTCGTGAGTGACTCTTTGGGGTCAAACGTCTTGTTCAAGGACAATGGTGGGTATTATCCATAAGGAGTTAAACATTTTCAAGGGTTGAGATTAGATGTCATGTTAAAAAGACAAACAACACTCAGTGGAGTGACCCTCACATCTGTCTTCTTCCTCTGAGACCATAGTTCAGACTGGGTCAGACATCTGTCGACAGATCTGACCACTACAACATGCTGAACCTTTAAAATATCATCAAAGTTTATTGAAGTAAAAGACAATATACTCATGCTGTTATCAGTTATTAGTCTAATATTTATAACGGAGGCATTCAGACAGCTAAAGGCCTCAAACTGGAATGTGCTCAACACTGTGACCACCTTGACCAGGGCAGAATATAAAAACGCACAACTTTTCATTTTCCATGGTTCATTTAACTTTTAAAACTCAACAAAAATGTGTAGGAAAATTAAAAAGTATCCAGTTTTTTAGGGATATGTTTAACAACAGGAAAAATACCAAAACAAACGTAGGCCCTTGATCAGTTAGCCGTTAGCCTAAACACATTTGTTTCAACAACTCGTATTATAACCAACGTTTTAATTAAACCTTATATTTCTTCTGTCAACATGGCAATATCGACACAAAATTACATCCCAGAGCATGTAATGGCACGATTTTGTAAATGTTTAACAGTTACTAAAGTTTAGAATCTATAAAAAAGGATTTTTAAAGGATTCAAGGAGAAGCATTTTCAACCAAATACTGCCCTCTAGAGACAATACCTGGTATGAACTTAAAAAGTGCTTCAAGCTTCAAAAACGGCCAAATGAAAAAAATCGTTCTCTTCTTCGTTTCCACTTGCTGTAACCTTTTAGCATCAGGACTAACCCAAAGCCCTTTAGCTATAGGCCCTAACCTTTGCAGCGACGTCACTACAGACTAATGATTAGGGGCTAATCTTTAACCAGGAGGGGGTGTGGGGTAATTACCTCAGCAGCAAATTTATTTTTGAGATTAAGCAAGGCCTCAGTTTCTCACAGCAGCAGGTCACACATACGCTCAAACACTGAGAATAGATTTGAGGAGCTGCTGCCTTTAAAAAAATCTTTGAACAGGTAGAAAAACCAAACTGAGTTGTAAACAACTATTATATGTAAAATATAAAGTCATAACATCAGATAAGGACAGATAAACATCAGCCCAGTCTGCCCCTAAATACGTGTTTAACGCATGAACATTTTAACTGGCCTCATCAATAATGTGTCCTCTGCTGCATAAAGCTATTTACACTAGTGCATCAGTGGCTTTCCAATTTGTAAAAGAACATTTGGTTGGTGTCCTTTGAATATGAGTGGAATTTAAGGATGGTTTAAGGTCAGGGTCAAGGGAAGGGTTAGAGGTGGGTTAGGGTCAGATACAGTGTTGAAAATACACACTCTAACAGTTTAAAGGTGACCTACTTGACTAGTGTGTAATATTTTATTTTACACTACATTCACACTGGGAGTGGCACAGTGTAAGGAGGCAGCACAAACAGGATGCGAAGTGGGTGAAGCCAGCAAGGTGACAAAGTTCAGCAACGTTCAACTTTATGCAAATAAGGAGCAGAGAGACAAGGCGGCTACCAATGGGAATTGAGCATGGTGGTTTGTGCTGTGTCTCCTTTATTCCGAAATAGCACTTGGCTTCAGTGAATGTTCCATTAAATTCAGAAACGCTCAGAGGAAATACACTACAAATAACTTGGGAGGCGAGAGGCAAAGTCCCTGTCTGTGAACACTGTATAAATGCAGCATAAAGTCATGATTAGATTGTGACAGACACATCTCTCTGTTACCCTCAGTGACAACATCTTGTGGCCCAAGTATCAGCAGAGTGGATTCATCATCTGTAACCCTCATCCAGCTCAGGGCATCCAGGGTCCGGAGCCTACCTGGAATCACTGGGTGCAAGGCAGGAACACACCCTGGAGAGGGCGCCAGTCCTTCACAGGGCGACACACACTCACACATTCACTCACACATTGAGAATGAGTCATTTGCAACACTAATCCCACAACATTTCAGCTGAACTGTTTCTGGGGTAATATCAGATTAATATTATTACAAAACATGTTACAGGTGCAATTACTGAATAATTAATTAGGAATAATTAGGAAACAGACACCTAATTATGTGTAATTACAACTTAAAAGTACATTTCCATATTATTGCCCACTTAATCATTTGTAAGATGCAACCAAATATTCTTTACATTTAATTTATAAAAATAATAGTTTATGTTGGATATTAACTCTGCCCTGTGTGTAGTTTAAAACGTTAAAACACTCTTACATACAGTCACTAAATTCTGACTCTATTTTAACGTTAGAATTTAGTGACAGTGCTCTGTTTCTGAAAGTTTAAACCGCTTTTAAACTTAAAAAGTGCTGTAAACATCACTTGAGGAGCTTTGGAATCCATCCCCTTTCAGTGTAAAACTCAGCAGTAAAAAAGGACCCAAGAATTTGAAAAACACATGAACATGAGAAACATACAATACACAGTTCATTTTCAATTCAAATCTGTTTTTTATTTATTTTCAATTCATAACAGCGAGAGTCAATTATAATAATAAATGTGCATAAAACAATTTTTTTCAAAACATTGTTACAAGATTTTACAGCAACTGTAAGCAAAGAGTGGGCGTGAGTTTACATGGTTAGCATTAAGCGTCCATTAAAGCAGTGCTTTCAGCAGGAAAGACCAACTGTGGGTAACTGTGTTAGACCCAAGGTCTCACGCAGCTTTGTATCTGTTTGAGGGGAGTGATGCTTTGGTTTATTAGCACTTGTGCAGCAGCCTTAGAGTGAGTACAAACCTCAAACGGAGATTGAGAGCTTACATTCATCTGTGTTTCATTTGTTTTGGTGGGTATCCTTGTCCTGCTGAAGACACAGTTGCCTACTATAACACAAGGGAACTGTGTGTGTGTGTTTATGATGTTGTGTAAGGCTTATGCTAGCATATCTGGTCATTTTTAAGTTATCTTTTTATTTTGATCACATCTACGGTTACGGTCAAACGGATCTGAGTGAATGTGTTTTCTTTTGGATTTAAATATTAAACGTATGATGATCCTTTTCAATAGTAGACTTTTTTCATTATCGTTATCTTCTTTGTTATTATCAACATTATTATGCGCTGTTTACTTAATTTGTAACTATGAGAATTTGAAGTAATGTGAGAACTTACTGAGCTACCTACGTATTTATAATGTGGATTTTATCATGTTAATCTCTACATGCAGTTAACAATGTCCAAGCTCAAGTCAAATACATTTTTGTGTGTGTATTTTTTTTTTAAGAGTTACAGAAATCTTTTTTCCTCCACAGAGGAGTACGACAATGAAACACAATGCTAGCACGTGGAAGAGAGGGAGATCAGAAGGAGCTCTGATATTATGGAAACAACCTCACATTTCACAGGTATGAGGTACAGGAAAGTTGCAAAGACACTTTGAAATCTTTCTGTCAGAAGTTAATCAAAGCTTATCCCAACTTACAATAGGAGTCCACTGCATGAATCTACTGCAGCACGGAACATCTGGAATATGTTGGTACTTGGATGCGGTATTAAGAAATTCAAATTTTTTGTGTTTACTTTAATCTAGTTTATGTAATTATTTGACCATTTCTTTCTGCTAAAGTGTTTGCTTTCACTGCAGGACATACCCGTAAAATTTGGGATTAATCACCAGTTTCAGTTGGCACTGACCTTCAGATGACAGGCAGCACGTTATTAAGGCGGAGCAATGCTTAGCTTTTTTTTAATCTTTTCTTTTTTAAGCGATGATTTTAAGTAATATTAAAAACAGCTGTGCCACTTTTGCAAGCATAGTCTGTTAGCTGGTCTATTACTCTATTACTTAAATTAACCTAACAAAATTTCTCATAGAATCTTTTATTATTCAAAATAAGATCTCCATATTATACATGTTTCTTTTCTTTGTTTTATATTGACTATGTACAGAAGTGCAAAAAGTCAACCTTTATCCCTTGGGTTATGGCTCTCTCTCGTTTGCAGCCAAAGTCCATGCCCTGGAGGCACCGCCCTACGTTGTATCATCTTAGTAGATATTCAAAATTCTCTAGATATATGTTGCTGCTTTTTTTTGTTTGTTTGTTTGTTTTTGTGTTTTTTTTTGTTTTTGTTTTTTTTTTTGGCCTGACATTCAGGGATGTTCTTTGAAATATATCAAAATATGATTTTATGTTCTGAAATGGATACAGTAGAAAATAACCTTTCAGTCGAGCACATAATCAACATGTTAACGAATTATTTTTGGAAACATTCTCGATCTGTTAAGTACAAAATTAAATTTGTTAAATTAACAACTGACATACTGCCTCCATGTAATAACTACAACTCAGTTATATCCCAAAATCAATATCAAAACAAAAACAATATCAGATACAAACAGAGAATTCAGAAAGGAGAAATGTCAAACATTCTAACATTAATCTGCAATGAAAAATTAAAAGGCACAACAGAAAATGTCCCTACAAATGATATTATTTAAAAAATTCTGAATGAAACATGAGTAAAAGGTAGAATACATATCTTAAGGTCTATTACAATGTTATCAAATATAAAATAAGTGAATTCCATAATCTGTACATGCCAACATGTATATAACATGATTGTATGTAAGGTGTACGAAGTAAAAGACAGTGAGTGGTAAGTGTAGTATGATTAACAACAATATAAAATATGAATAAAAAAACCCTTTGTGCCTGAATGAATATCCGAGTGGGTGAGACATTAACTGAAATGTAAGGCCTCAGTGAAGGAACGGCAATAACATCAGAGTCAGTCCCACTTCAGTTCAATGTGATTAGGTTAGAGTCCAATGGACAACATTAAAATTTGCCACATTCATGAAGTTTTCTTTTAAAGTCTTCAAATCAAACTGTGAATTAAAGATTGAACTGAAACCAACTCTGAATTCTACATTTATACCCAAAATAAGACTTAATTTCTTTGGCCCTAAAACACTGTTCTACATCAAGAACCAAGTGAGTCTGAAAATGTAGTTTTCCAGAGTCTTTTGATGTCACATTAGAAAATGTCAAGTGTCGGAGCTTCATTCATTCTCTCACAAACTAATTTGGCTTTGGCCAAACTGCTCAGAATAAGAGCAGAAAACCTGTTCAAATACAGAGGAGAATGACTTTGGCACAACTCAACAGTGACTTAATGTTTGACATTTGTCTTTTCTTCTTTTTTGCTGTACATAGGCTAAAGGCTGTTTTGAAATTAGAAACAAAAAAAAAAAAAAAAAACACATGGCACACAAATCCATACAAAAAAAAAAAGAAAATGTTCCCCCAAAACCCAAAGCAAATACACATCTGGTTTTCCCATTTACAAACAACAAATTTAAACTCTAAACACAATCAATCTGTAACCAACCACACCATTTCAAGCAGTGCTTCTTTCAGCGGATTAAAGTCCCAGCTCTGGGACAGTCTCTACTCCAAACTAAGCTCAAGAGCTCAGAGTCTGTCTTTCTTACACCTGTACAATGCAGACACGTGGTGATTACTGACACCTGACATCCTCCATTTCATGATTAAAACCACTGACGAGTGAAGTAGGAAATAAAAATTATGTATACACACACACACACACAATCATCTATAACAGTATGACCACCTCCTTATTTCTACGCTCACTGTCCACTCTCTCATCCCCACTGACCACATAGGAGCACTCTGTAGTTCTACACTTACAGACTATAGTCCATCTGTTGCTCTGCATACTTTATAAACCCCCCTCTCTCCCTGTTCTTCAGCACTCAGGACCCCCACAGAGCAGGTGTGATGTGGTGGTGGATCATTCTCAGCGCTGCAGTGACACTGACGTGGTGGTGGTGTGTTAGTGTGTGTTGTGCTGGTGTAGAGTGGATCAGACACAGCAGTGCTGCTGGAGTTTTTAAACCCCTCAGTGTCTGGACCGAAAACAGTCCACCGACCGAAAACATCCAGCCGACAGCGTCCTGTGTCACTGATGAAGGACTAGAGGACGAGCGACACACACTGTGCAGCGACAGATGAGCTACTGTCTCTGACTCTACATCTACAAGGTGGACCAACGAGGGAGGAGTGTCTCACAGAGTGGACAGAGAGTGGACACAGGGTTTAAAAACTCCAGCAGCACTGCTGTGTCTGATCCACTCTACACCAGCACAACACACACTTACACACCACCACCACGTCAGTGTCACTGCAGCGCTGAGAATGATCCACCACCACATCACACCTGCTCTGTGGGGGTCCTGTGTGTGTGTGTGTATAATGTGTCTCAAAAGGAAGGAAAAAAGCAGAAGGCAACCCTGTTTTCATGCAAACTGAAAGGCCTAATAACAAAAAAGGCTGAATTAAAAAGCTCTGAAGACCATTACAAACAAATAACAATAAAAATTAATTAAAAATAATCACATTGTTGTGAAACTATGTATAAAAACAATCTCTGGGAAACAGAATAACACTGCCAGTATAACACTTTCTGTCTGTGTGATGTATAGCCCACTGAATGACATGTGAAACTTGGTAAGCTGTGCTTTGTAAAGGTCACAAGGAATTTCTTCTTTTTTTTTTCTTTTTTTGTTTACCCAAAACATTCATTAGTCTTCAATAATCCTGAACTTTCTTATATCAGCCATTTTGATTAGAGGTCAGAACTGTAAATGCAGCAAACTACTTGCATTTGGCTGTTTTGCTGAACGTATTGTGCCATGTACAATTATAATTAGCTTTAAATTCAAGGTGCATCTTTTCAATTTTGTAAACCATATGGTAAATCAGTAACGCTTCACTTGACATTACAATTAACGCATCTTATAAATACTTACGACTTTGGCTAAAAGTACTTAATTGTGACTACTTACAAAAGAAATCAGTTATCTCTAGTCAGACACAAAGCCACAGGCAGAGACATACGCATTGAACATAGTTTGAGAAGCTTAATGTGTTAAATGAAATGCACCACCTTAGTGGTTTCCAAACTAACGTGGTGTAATGCGAAATCTGATTAAGACATGGACGGTGATGTGAATGTGCTGTTACAGTCGAACAAGCACCAAACTGACCTGCATCGCTCATTTACATTAGAAGAAACACTGTTCCCATTGTTAACACACACAAGATTTGAAGTGTCAGAAGTGATCTGGAGAATGTCTGAGGACAAACATGAGAACTTTATAAACACACTGAGTGTTAACTCTCTAAATCAACCCACTGCCTTGTGAAAGCAGGGCTCAAATGTGGTGAAATTATCAACTCTGAGGAATATTGGAGTAGGTTTTCTGACACAATACAGCACTTAGGTTCAACAAACTGTCCTCAGACTTTATAAAAATATGCTTGGCCCTGCGGGTCCTCTCACACCCAGGCCTGGGCCCTCATTAGTGATGTTCAATACTTTAACAACTGCAAGGGACACACTTATTTAAGATGACAATCTGTTTTCTTTAAGATGTAATACAATTTTAATCTAAAACCCTGTGTATAAAACTCTGAGTGTGTGTCCTCTCCATGTGCTGCTCTGCAGTCGGTTTGTGCTGGAAACTGCTCTAATGAGTTTACGAAGCCCCAGTGTCTGTAAATGGGTAAAAAAACAAAGTGTGTCGGTCTGGATAACTCAGGATAAAGTGGCATTTTGGAACTGACTTTGGAACACACTCTAAACTCAGGAGAGCGCTAGCTGCATGAAAGTAAACGCAGAGCGAAAGTGCTACAAAACTAAACAGCTCGAGTTACACATGAGTCTCTGTGGGAATTCAATCAGTGAATAAACACTTACGACAAAGTCAAATTCCAGCCAAGTATGAACAACAGTCGTTTTTTCCCATCAAACACACCGTTACACCTTAAAAAATGCAACGCTTCTGAACGTAAACAAACCAGAGAACAGCGTTTCCCCACAAGTGTAGACGTCCCCCTTAACCCTAGCTTTCGGGACATCAGCTAAATTCATAAGTAAATAATATTCACAAGCTTAGTCTTCATCTGGAAAACCAGTCTTATAAGTTTAACGTTAAGTAAAGTGTTACTGACTAATCAATTTAAATATTAATTTTAAAAAGCAAGTCTATAAAAAAAGAATCTCTTGGTCTATCAGTGACCCAGTACTTTACACGTTGGTTACAATGCCAGCAGACTGCTTTTGTGTTTGTTTACATGTGTGTGTCTCCACCTGTCATATTTACAGCGGTTCTTCCAAGTTCTACACATCACTGCTAAGGGCACTCCATTTCTCTACTGATAAGAGGATTATACACTTGTCCTTTAAATGTTCTTATCAGTAAACTAGTAATACCACAGGGGTATATTTCTGAAAAATAAATTGACTACTGAAATTTAAAATGTTAATATTTGTTGGCGTTGTCTATGTTTGTCCCAGATCGGCACATTCTTTTCATCTGCAAAAAAAATAAATAAAAGCATTTTAAAAATGTTTTTTAAATAAAACATTACAGCCACTGTTAAAAACAACCTTGACTCTCCTCAGTGATGCCTTTAAAGGACATAGGGTAATGTAATGAAATTCCAATTCCAAGTACATCTGCATCATTTCCATGGGTTTTCAGAAACTACAAAATCAAATTGTCATTGATGCAAGTCACTGCTTGTATTAAGCATCAAATGCTGTTTGAATGCTTACAGCCTCTTTTGTGAGATTTATCAGCCTGGTAAACATGGATAATTACACTAGTGTAAATGTGTGCATACATGGAGTTCCAAGGCATTGATGACAGTGACAATATACAAACTGGTTTAACCATCATCTGAGAAATCTCCCAACCAATGTTTGTTTTATTTATTGCACTATTTGAGCACATGCAACAGTAGAAGAAAACCATATCATTCAATGCAAACCTAAAGACAACTGTCTATATTAATGCCAATAAAGGAACAAAAAGTACATTTGCAAATTCAGATTACAAGATCCATATTGGCAGACACACGTCACCTCACATCAGCTGTATCAGTGAAATTGTGTTTGCTCCAAGCCACAGCTATGCAGAAAGCAGCACTTTCCCTCTTTTAGCACTTAACAACTAGTAAAAATAATGAGTGACCAAAACCAAACATATTCTAGCCATGAGTGACAGAGCCGAATGTGGTGGCATTTTTGACAGACGTCTCAGATGTTGCTGCATGACACTTAGGTTTGGGTGAGTGACGGTAAAACCGTACACCGCGATATCTCAAAATGAGGACATATCACAACATTATGATGTGTCTGTTTTGGCTACTTTCTGCTCTGTGTCTGTCTTGTCAGTACATTGCCAGCTGAGCTCGCTGACGTGCGTTTAAAAGAGCCTCAGGGAGGTGGTGCTGTAAGAACTCACTGACTGCTGATGTCACACTCTGAAAACAGGTAGACACAAAAAGACACACCAGCTCAGCGGCCCACCACTGGTCCAACATTAGGATCCAGTCTGAGTGAAGGACAAAGCCTGAAAGTGGATAAAAACACCCCAAAGACCCTTATCTGGACTTTGAGGTTACAGATATAACTCTTTATCCTTAAAAACATATGTGATTCAAGCCTCGGTCGGTGGGAACAGGGTCTGTTTTTAGACGTTTGCTGGTTTATTGCTGTGTATTGTCAACACTTTTATTGTCGGTAGCTCAGCAGTCAGAACAGCAGCTGAGCCACTGAGTTGTTGACAGACAGACATTTAACATTCATTGAATGATTGATTCAAAGGTTAGAGTTCAGGTCGGTGAGCGCTTTTTCTGATATAAGTTATTAATGTAGCATTAAAATGAGCAAATATCCACAATACCAATGTGTAGTTTGCAGCACGATATGATGCTGTATTCTGAAAGCTTGCTGTTATGACAAGCCACATAGACCTTGCCAGTAAATCACCTTATTCTTAATGAGGAGGAACTGCTGCAGTGCTGTGGCTCAGAAGAAACCTAGATTGGCATCGCTTTATTTAACATTTATCTAATTATTATTAAAAACTATTCAGAAATAGAAAGGAAAACTCACTGGTCTGCACTGTGACTACATTTGAGTCAAGTACTTGTGACTAGTCAGATGCTCAGCAGATATTATTGGAATCTAAAGAAGAATACACAAACAAAAAAACCCATTAGTACATAATGGTTTAATTATGAACACCACTAACTATTCATTCTTAGAAACTCTGACAACAGTTTACTGCTCTGAGAGTTGAAAAGACATGTGATAGATTTAAACATGAGCTCAATAACCCAGCACCAAAAAGTGGCGAAACCCTAGGCTTAAATAAGGAAGGAAAAAGGCAGGTGTTTCCAATCCACTTTCTACACTTCCTGCTTGTTGACTTGGGCAATGAAACGTGTGTCGTTCTGAGAAGATGTAACAAGCTCCTCCTTATCTGAGGAACTCGGGTATTTATGTAAATCGCAAAAGGGAGCATTAATAATGATTTTTAAGTCTTTAAATTGTATTATTTCTATAAATAAAGAATTGTTTTTACCTAAGAAAGGTAATGATCAACTTTATTTTGTTAATAACGTATTGGGGTAATGTTTGCTCAAAAGCCCTTCCTTATGCTGCTGCTTAAACTCATGTAAATATTGTGCTGCGCTTGCATTTGTGCCAAAGACTTGCCCCAGTTGGTCTTAACACCAAGCCATAATTGGTTCCAGAAAGTACTCTTCATCCTATGAAAGTTCTGAGTGAAACTACCTCATACGTACCAATTGCATGTATTCGTTGGTAGTCAGCTTTGATAGAGAAGAGTCCTCAAAGTGAAAAGGGACAAGAAGAACAATATTAAAATGCTATACGCTAATAAGAAAAGATCAGAAAACAAAAGTAGGGATTACAACAATTACATTTTTAAATCATAGAAACATACTGGGGGACATTCTGAAAACAGAGTAGAACAATCCTTCATAAAAACACTACCCTCAAATTATTCTGACAACCTTTATCAGCACTTTCCTCACTGTGCACCGTTCTAGTCACATCTGATATGACACTAAAATTAAGGAAAATAAAAGGAGGTTTAGGCCAACAACAGGAAGAGAAGTCATCCCATCAAATCAATCACAATCATCCCTCAAGGTTTGTAAGCTGAGAGTGAGAGAGAGAGAGAGAGAGAGAGAGAGAGAAAAAGAGAGAGAGAGAGAGAGAGAGAGAGAGAGGAAGATAGAGAGATAGAGACAAAGGAAGGGAAAACAAGAAAGAGCCATAAAGGGGGCAAACCTGATTGGCTGATGCAGATGCGAAGGGAACACTAGTGGCGGGCGTGGTTGCTGCAGACACAGCGGCTGGTGAAGCACCGTGCATCATGGGTACTTTTCAGAGGGGAAAATCATGTAAGCAAACATACAGAGGAGTGTGGCCAACAAGAGTACAAATGTGAAGAAGGAAGAAAGGTGTGTGAGTAGATGAGGTTGGGAAATGAGAGGGAGGCAGCCTCTCTACACACTAAAATCACCCACGGGGAAAACAAAGGACCAGGTAGTTGGAAAAAAGCATGCTAAAATGGCTAACAAGGTACAAAGCATTAAAGTAAACATGGTCCCATTAGCTGCACAACATTCACTAGTTTTTACTTTACATCTGAAAACAATTTAAATTATTTGATGTACGTGCATTTTTAAGCACATGCTGTGAGTCGGTGGGAGTATAGCATTAGTGTTGAAGTATGCAATATAAAAAGATGAATGTAATATTTACTATTTTTACTAGTGCAAGTTAAAACTACAAATGTGTGTTTAGTTTCAGTGAACCTCAGTCGATTTTAAACGTTGACTTTTTCTGTAATTTTGCACAAACCTGTGTGATTCCTTACTGTTGTGCATCACACTTTCTCTCAGAGAATAGTGACACAATAGTTTTCTCTTAATCAAAACCATGGTAGTCCCAATTTAACTACACTTTAAATATTTTTTAATATTATTCAGTTTGAAAGATAAACCTACTTATGCCAAAAGGAAATGTTGTTTACTAAAATCAAAATATAATAAATTACACTACAATTTAATAACTAACCTACAGCACTGGTTGAAATGTTGTTTGTTTGTTGGCCATTATATATTTATATCCCCTTTACAAACCCATTCACTGTTTCATTCACCTTTAGAGACACAGATTTATTTCAATGTTAGCCATATTACAAGTCTTTTTTTAATCAAACTGGGTCCAATGTTATGCACAGAATATAACAAAGTTGCCGGAGCAGATCAGCACCGAAGTTGTGTATTTATCATTGGTGATTTTACTGTGTAGGGTTTACACCAGCGGAGGTTTGTGAGGTTAACTTGTGTGTATATTACAAACCAAAGTGTCACGTGAGCTAATATTAAGTGCTGAACAGATGAGTGGTGAAAGGCACGATAGTTCATAAATATACATTTCAATGTCAGTTTAAAGTAAAAATGTAAAGAACCCAAACAAATCAGGAGAGGCTTCAGCGCGTCCAGCAAAGTGCCCACGTCAACAAACATAATCCATTTATTTAAAATCTTTTCTTCAGGAGATATTTCTAGGGAAATATAAGAAAATCAGTTTGTAAAAGAAAAGAAAATGTCTAAGGAAAGTAAATGTAAAATAAAGAGGACTTTCACGAACTAGGTTTCAACATGCTGAGAAAAATGGATGTCACGATCACTAAAGAAACATTAATTAAAGCTTTATTTTTGAGAGTAATAAGAAAGTCTAGCCTCACCCTTAATAAATCTGAGACTGGAACTATGAAAAAATATACCAGCAGATTCATCTTGGGGGAAGTATGTTTTAGAAGCTTTTGTGTCATTATCTTTTAAATATTTTTGTTTGTTATTTAATGTATTTATATATGTTTTATATATTTTTAAGTGTATAAATTGGACTTCACACTCAGTTGGATTGTAAATGCAAAGGAACGTTTATTTTTTTATTTTTTCACTTTTCTGAGCTTGTGCACAAACATTAACTCTTTGATGTTTCAGTGCACAACCACAATAACACAACGCAGACCGCTTTGGTGGACTGTGTAAGTCAGAAAACATTGAATCCAACAAACATTTGTCTCCTCTTCTGACAGCAGAAAGGAAATCTGTACTTCCTCTGATCCAATATAACGTGCCAGACCTGCTCTTACAACGTGTGAGTGTGTGAATAAAACAGTGAAAATATATTGATATATTGACGTAAATAACAGCTGAGTAGAAATAGTAAAAACTACAGCTTCTGCCTGCTCATGTCTTATTGCTGTACACTCGAGCTACAGCGAGCAGTAGTTTTTTCTCATTTAAAGGTACAGGCACTCAAACTGGCCGATCTGAACAGGGCTGTTCAGACAGTGGCCAGTGTAGCTGGGTTTTCATCCAAAATGTTCACAAATGTTCTGTGTGATAAACAAATATCAAGAGAATGAAATGCTGTTTACATGCACTGCTCTTTTGTGAATAAACTCCAGATGACGTCAGCTCTGGGATCAGAGGCCGCATCGAAACGAGGGAGAGGGAGGGATCTGAGCGGGACGTTTATATCAAAAACACACTTTATATCAAATAGCTTGGTTTAATATCTATTTGTTTCTGTGTGTGGAGCTTGTTCTTAATGCTTTCAGAGGAAAGTAAAATGCTGCAATGTTCCACACATGCTCTAAAATAAGAAGCTAGGGCGCTGGTGTGAGAACAGAGTAGTGAAGTGAAAAGCGGAGAGGAGAGAGAGGAGAGTCCAGGGGAGCATGTTAAAAGCCTGTGGTCGCAGGAACAGTCCGGGGCTTTGGAGGGCGCTGTGAAACGTCATCATTTATTCAAAAATTTTCTGCTGCATCTGAGCGTCACTCTTTTTGTTTTTTTTTCGTATTTTGGCCTTCTTTCCATTCCGATTTTTTTAAACGCATTTTCATAATCCACAAAAACCCGGTGGATGGAAAACCCACTTGTGTTCTATGGTGCTGTGCTGCTTCATCCATTAGATTTTTCCCTTAAGCATGTGAACTTGTGAAAAAGGTGTATAACATGCCCCCTTTAAATAAATGGCAGCTGTGGCACAGTGCTGGACGTGCTTGGACCCCAAAAGTTTACATTCTAATTTATCTCAACTTTGTGAGACACTCATTCCCCATGATCTCACAAACCACCAAAATCCACAGCACTCAAAAGAAGGTCAAAAAATCAAGGGCAAAATTTATTAAAGAAAAAAGAGCGTCTGAACAGGGGTGACCATAAACAGCGTGAGTCAGGTGGATTTTGATGGCGTGAGAGCAGCCTAAAAGGAGGAAGGCTAGAGACCTACCCACACTCGCTGCAGGAGTCATGCACAATATTGAGCCTGCCCATCATGCATTGCAGCAGGAAGTGGATTGGAAAAAGGGAGAAGAATCAAAACAGCCCATCACAAGGTTGGTTAGATTACAGAGAGATTACAACAAAAATGAGGACATTAATGAAACACTAGGAAATCATGACATTCACAGACTGATTAGTTGTGGAATGTGATCTACAGTGGAGAAGCAAGAGGAAAGTGGACTGCTGCTCAGCGAGACAATAATGAGCTTTTAACACAGCGAAGACCTACAGAGTACATATGACTACAGCATATAATAACAGTTTTTAATGTCACATTGCTAAAAAATAACTCACATCACATTCCAAACATTTTTCATCATTGTCGAATGAGAAAGTGTAGAGTAAGAATGAAAAAGTACATACTATATATATAAATCTAGGGGCTGAGTCCTGGCTCATTAATGTGAATGTAATTGGAAACATGAAGAAAATAACACTTTAACTAGAGCTAATAGTTGTAGATAAAATGTGAAATGCTCAATATATAAACATTTCAAACTGCTTAACATTGACAACACGAGGCACATAAATACTCATTGATCCCATTTAAAGCATCCTCAAATTTACCTAATAATCAGTTTAGATGAATTGTGATTATGGATTAAAGGAACACTTCGTAATATTATGATTTTTATAACATTATGATTTCTTCTTCAAAATCTTTGTGATGCTCCACTGAGCTGTAACAGGGAGAACAGAGCCTTTGCTTTTGCTATTCTGGGCTCAGCACTTCAGAAAGTGCACTATGTAACCTGGAGGAGGGTAAGAAGCCATTCATTTCAGTACAGTGCTGTAAAAATGATTTACATCAGGAGCAAAAACCCCAAATGTTACCTAGTGTTCCTTAAGAGGTTCTTTTAATAAACGACTACTTTCTGAATTAGGTTTGTTTAATCATTTTACTGCATGTGTACCCATGTGGAAATAAGTGATCTGTTGATACACATGGAACATCTGGTATTCACTGCATCTAATCTCACAAAGACTTAACACTAGACAACGCAAGGACAGAGCGTTAGACCATGCAACTCTAGTCCGTCTGGATGGCGTGAACATGGTGAGAACAGGGGGCGGAGTCTACTTAGAAATCCAGCGGGAAGCGAGACATTTTACAACTGGAAAAACCTGACAAACCAGAACGCACACACATGAATATTTATATTCTGTTAATCTGGCATCATACAGAACTGGGAAAGATTCTCCTCTCCTCCGTTCTGGATTCAGTAGAAGTTGAAATGGTTTGAACTTTGACGCCTAATGGAGCGTCATTAACTGAATTCAGGTGTGTTTTACTTCGTCAGAGCCTCCACAGAGTCCTTACTGAAATACATTAGAGGCATGTGTTTCTGACGCTCCTCAGCCTCTAGTGTGTAGGCGCCCTTATAAATACAGTATATATATTATTTGTCTAACCTTCAACCACGAAAGAGTGCATTTGTGCAGTGCTTGAATAGAACAATCTTTGTTTACGATGATGAGACCCTGTTAATGCATAAATCTGCCTGAGCTTCTGCTGTGCACCTCACCACTCGCTCAGTCACTGGCCTTGTGTTAAAGTCACATCAGGGGTTGACAGAAAGCCCTACCTGAAGGAATAAAGGCTGCCTGCTGCTGAAACTGCATGTTGGCCAGAGCCTGTTGGTACTGCAGCATGCCAGCATTGAACATGGCGGTGGCACCGTTGGTTTTCTCAAGGGCTGGTCTCTTTGGCAAAGGAGGCATTACACTGTGAGGGATGCCCTGCTTTGCGTGCCGAAAAAAAAAAGAAAAAAAAAAAAAGGGAAACGGAGAGGGACAAGAGTGAAGTGGACAACACCAAAAGAAAGGAAAGGGAAGAAAATATAAACAAACAGTTATTGTCGGAAAACATATTACAGAACTAAAACTGAAAAAGAACCAAATCAAAACAAAAACTAATTAGCAGGCAAGCAGCAGCCTACACATGACTACGCCACAAGCAGAAGCAGTAACGCTAAACCTGATTAAATATATACACAACAACATATATATGTATATATACACAGCTTCAAACATATATTCACTCCATATTCAGCTTCTCTTGATGTTACTAGGCTAGCTAAGCTGCTCCGACTGCAAATGAAGCAAGCGCTGCTCAAATAAAAATGTATCACAGACAAAGAGGGACAAAAATAAAATAAACAGCAAAACGGAAAGCATCAACTTAAAACAAAACGAAGCTGCACTGCTTTCTCCATGATATCTGCGAAATATGAGACACAAGTTATTAACGTCTGTTGCTCAGGTGGCTACCACAGAGCTGATCCCCAAACTGCCAGAGAATTTCCCCCAGTTACCCATGCACTACAGAGCTACTAAACGTGCAAAATACACAGACGCTGAAGATACACAGAGACACTACACAGACACAAAGCAGTGACACACCACAGTTTAGTACGCCTGACCCTGTCCTATGTACTGTAGGAGTAGGCTACACGTGATGACCTGATTGTGGTATTTTTGATTATTATTTATAGGTTATTAGGAAGAGGTCTTTTGTCCAGTCTCTGAACACCTCACAGCAGAAAGGCCAGATATAATGAGAGCTGAAGTGGAACACATTTAAAAAAAAAAACTAAAACACTGGATTTGTGGGATTTAAGGGTCAGGGCTCATAGAGTGAAATGTGTTGGCTTTTTCATATTGAAATGATACTGATATGAATTTATTACATATAATGTAATGTATAAATAGGTTTTAAAGCCTTTTTGTGTAATGTAATAATTGTAATTAAGTATTCAAATATTCTCCTCAGTGAGTGTGTGTGTGTGGGTGTGAGTCGCCCTGTGAAGGACTGGTGCCCCCTCCAGGGTGTGTTCTTGCCTTGCACCCAATGATTCCAGGTAGGCTCTGGACCCACCGCGACCCTGAACTGGATAAGGGTTACAGACAATGAATGAATTAAGGAATGAATGAATATTCTCCACTCTTGCCGTTTTATGGTAACTGTTGCATATTACCAAAAATATTTGTCATTTAAATCAAACAAAGCATTAATACGTTACATTCACAATCATCAAAATCATCATATTTAACTCGTCTAAACCCATGGGGCATGGGGCAATTGCACAGGTGCAGAGCAACACAAATGAATGAGATACATAGTGCATTTAACTTAATAATTATACAGAAAATATGAATTGTCTTTTTTTGTTGTTTATTAAAACGATTTATAAAAAACTAAAATAAATTTCAGTGGAGTCTGGAAGCAAAAGGTATGTTCATGTGTGTCTCTGGGAAAGTATACAATCACTTCTGGATACAATATTATCCCCAAGATCTGAACAAATCCACCACATGATTCTGTAGCATTCTTCTGTAGCTTTGTTGAATAAAATGTTAATGATTTTTTATACTATGCAACAGTTGCCATGGTAATGACAAAAGAGCAGGAGAATGACTGTATTCTGAATTGCATTTACACGTTAGAAGCATCTATATTTTAATGTTATAATGTTTACTGAGCATTGTCTGTAAACCCTCTGCACTTTGTATTTATTCCAGAGAGATATCATCAGCTGTTACCAACTTCTTTGTGTGTATCCACACATTTAATAAATCTGATTAAAAATAAAAACAAACACACACTTCAAAGCGTATCTGTATTTATAAAACGTATTTGGGTGTAATATATATATATATATATATATATATATATATATATATATATATATATATATATAATTTTTAATATCTTTATGTTTGAAAGTTTATATTCAGCTTTATTTCTAAAACTCAGTTAAAATGCATTTTTTTTGACAGTAAAAATATATTTATCAATTGGGGTTCTATAACCCCTTTATCCAGATCAAAGTGGCTGTGTGTCCGGAGCCTACCCGCTGTCACTGGGTGTAAGGCAGACACGTGCGGCACTGACTGTCCGTCTTAATACAAGTTAATATTCCTGTTAATCTGATCCGTCGGGTTTTTTATTCTCCACAATCAGCTGATCACAGACAGTTACTAACGCAGCAGTAGGAAAAGCACACTCAGCTGATAAATAAAACATATAAAAAGTACTATGCTTGCAAATTATTGTTTGTTAAGACACTACAATAAAGCAACATGCCAAGCAAAAAGGTGAAAGGTCATAGTACCAGGTCAAAGGTGGCCTCGAGGGGTCGCTTCAGTGATTTGACAGCCGTCTTAATTAGCAGGCAGCGAGCACATGATGGCAATGGGCCAATGGGGTTCAAGCGCATAAACATAAACAGCAAGCAGAGGTGCATCATGGGGGCAGCAGTGCATTTTGGGTGGGTGAGAAAAAACAAATAAAAAACAAATCATTTGGAATGCAGTATACAAAGGGGATATCAGGACTATGACATGCACTTTCTACTGCAATAGAGAGTAATTAATATTTACAGCTAGGGATTACATTAACACTTTCATAGGGGTGCTTCCAACTACAACATTTGTGGAACAACAAGCATAATAAAAGTCTCAGTTCTCAACATCAAAACACAAGAAATCACATAATATTAACATACTGTTACATCAACCCATTTTACTGTTTAGTTTCTCATTGGAGGCCTGGGTTACACAATGTACTGAATGAGTATACGACACTGAAGGATAGAGTCCAGTACATGGAGTCCCTGTTTGAAACAGACTCGATGGGATAGTTTCGCAGACAGGGATTAAGCCTTGTCCTGGACTCCACAGCATTTTGAACGTTCCATTGAAAGGAGGATTTAGTCCAGGACTAAGCTTAATCCCTCTGTGGGAAATCAGTCCTATAAATATTTATGATTTATTTTTTACTTGGGGAAGTGGAGTAATGTCCCAGTGGCTCAATCTTCCACATCAGTTTTTACAGAATGCACACTGTTGTAATTTATGTTCAGAATAATAAAACAACTACAGATATAATAACCCGGGTTACATTAACCTTAAGCATATTTTTGTAAAGGAAATCCCTAATATTCTCTGGAAAAAGGGAAAATACAGAGGCACTTAAAATGTACTTGTTTTCTTGTGGCTTAAAGTTTGCACTTTCATACCTCAGGTGTGTATCTGAACATTAAAACATGCCAAAAAGTCACAAAGGTATTCCATTTACGTCATTTACACCGAGGTCTATGATCCTGAGCAAATCGTTCACACTTTAGAGCAGAGGTCTTCAAATTCAGACCTGAGATCCGTGCTCTAGGCCAGAATTTTAAATCACACAGTATGACACCAAGGCCATTTCTGAAGGTGCGAAAACTGGAAAACTGCATCCAAGCGGCGGACAAAGTCTTATTTACCACTCTTAAACCTCAGGATTCAACATGACACACAGGTTTATGAGATGTGATCTATATTGTGACCTCTTCCCCTGGAGAAAATGGCAAATGTGTGTGGAATTGTCTCATTGTGTGTTTTTTGATAAAAATCAGATTTGTTATTACTCAAAAAGCGCTTAGTTGTTATTTAATGATAAAGCATCTGAACAGAGTGAAGTTGTATACACGAGTTAATAACCTGGTGTATACCACCTTCCGATTAGACACAGTATTGTGTTCTCGTGTTTTTGACTGACATTATCTTCCACTGCCCAAATTAAGTTCCTGTAGTCAAGAACACAAACACCAGGGACAGGTAAAGTACCCACATGTTGTTCTTGATCCCCACAAAACAATGAGGACCCATTGGTTTGGGACTTGATGCATCGGTGAGGACAAGAATGACCTCAAAATCCCCATCAGTGAGGCATCGTGAATTAGCCTTTGGGAGGTGACGTCTTAAGAGCCGTCTTTTAGAGAACATTCTTTGTGTCCTTGGTGTTAAGAAACAGCTTATAGATGTAACAGCAACTGTAGCTGACTGGCCAGTCATAGTCACCTGCTGGGCATAGTAAAATCCGACCTGGAACCTGGATGTCATTCCTAGATTTGAAGACCACTGCTTTAGAGTCACGCTGCAGTGACATCACATTAACACACCTCCCAAAGTAAATATGAATTACATCCAAATAGTATTTAAACAGTTGTTTTTGTAAATCAGAATCAGAGGTAAAGAGGTGATTGTTTGATTTTGTACCACACAATAAAGGATCAGTGAGTATAACAAGATCAAAACACAGTCTGCTCTGAATCAGAATATTATCAGGTACAGTATATTCCTGGGATATATTATATATTATAATTGTATGACATGGCACATTCATCACATACGTTATATGTCCAGAGACTGTAGGCAACTATTCTTCTGAATTTAAGGCTGAAATGGGGAGAAGATCAGGATTTAATGCATAGAGCCATAGAAACAATGTTGGATGTTGGATAATTAGTTTTCGATCTAAAGCTCACTCCAACTCATGTCCGAGTTTGGGATGGTGCTATATCATTCCAGAGAGTGCAGTCCCATGTCTTCAGGGCCCAGTGTTGGGAAGGGCTTTACACCCCTCTGGCTGATACTTGGCATTGATGATTTTAGAAACACAGGGAGCTGCTGCAGTGCATCCCAATCTTTAGGCAATGCCTTTCTATAGACATCATTCGAGCTGTACACAGTCAGCAGCTTGTCACACAGCTTCCAGACACTTGGTGTAAAATGAAATATCTGTCCATTCCTCTGTAACACTTTATAAAAATGTAAACACTTCCAAAGTTCACTGAAATTGTGAACACTAGAAAATGTATTAAACTAATCCCATATTAATCACTCATTTAAACATTATGTTGCAATATGATTAAAGCATAAGAAAAACAGTAATGCGAGTAGTCACATGTTAAAAGAACAAAGGTGAGTTACGGCAAAGTCACTTCTGTTAGGAACGCTCATAAATGTAGTGTTACTGTCAGGCTGATCATTTAAACTGAAATAAAAAACATATTCTGACCACACTGACCCTGCGGTTCTAATGTGAATGTAAATCCATGTTCAAATATACGGCAATGTGTTTTTATATTTGACCAAAACCTAGACACAGTGTACACAACTATGTACTACATGTGAAGGCTGGGGGCTCTCGTTTAGTTTCAGGTCCCTCAGTAGAGAACTAGGACATAGAACTAGAACTTCAGAATGATTTAAGAAGACAACACCAACTTTTGAAAAACATTAAACAAGAAACAAGATTCTATCGAAGTTTTTTTAGAATTTCCGCCACCATTCAAACATTTAGAATCCTTTGTTATTCAGAGAATGCTGATTTAAACGTACACAATATTAGCATCATATACGACTAATCTGCAGTAAATATTGCTAGTTCTAATCATTTATAACTATATAATGCTTTTGTAGAACTGCACGCGGTGACTCTGATGTTTTTTGACATAAATGTGGCTGTACAAATGAATCCATAAATCCAATGTGAATATACATGGAATTCATACATGTTCCTGTGTATTTAAGTGTGTAAATAAATTCTCTCCTTCAGTGGACAGCTGCAGAGTTTGTACTCACCATGGCGGCGGTGGCTGTGGCCTGGTTCACCTGGTGCTGGGCTGCTTTGATCTTGGCCTGCAGGTGAGCTGGAGGGTGGAAGTATTTGCACTTGTCTCTGGAGCAGCGGCCTTTGATGTAATCCATGCACACGGTCACTGTGTTATCACTGGAGTCGATCATGGTGCTGTCTGCTGGATGTGCGAACCTGCAGTCAGTCTCCCCACGGGAGCAGTTCCCACGCTGGTACTCACGACACACCTGAGAAACACGCACATAAACAGGAAGCTTAGCCACCGTGTTCAACTATTAACCTCAGCAATGTTCTCTTACTGCAACACACTGTGCTCTGGACAGAAAAGTCAAAATCATCCTTCATTTATTTGGTTTCTGTTCAAAATCTACAAAACGGGAAAAAAAACCACAAATATTTTACAAGGTAAATTACATATAATATTCACTCTTTTAGGGTCCATTTTCAGACGACTTGCCTTATATTATATTATTATAATATAAAATAAAAGGGAAGTCCAAACAAACGTTTTCTGCTTCTTATGATTCAAATATTCACTTTTTATTTTGAATGTACATTATCCTTCTACGCTCAAGTTTAATTCTCTTTTATCTGATCTCTTCAGAAGTATCCTCTGAAAATGACAAAAAGAGTGGTCACTGAATTTTGACCAGTGCTTTATACCCATTAAATGCATAGACACTAGGACACTAGGGGGCAGCAACACCCACAACATTAGGTGCTGTAGACTCTTGGTCCATTTGAGCGTTCTCAGCCCTATTCATGTCTTGTGTGTCTGTGTAAACTGCCTTTATCCCATTAATGCACCACCTATGTTTTTGTTTTGCTCAAAACGGTCTTCTTTCTCTCTGTAAAATGGAGCCTACTTTCGCTTGTAACTATCTCACACAACTAAAATGCACACTAACGTGTGTGTTGTAAAATAACATATAGGCCTTTGCAGATATAACAGCCTCTAGTGGGAAATCTTTCTGTGATTGAGGTCTGTGGGAATACTTGCCCTTTCAGGTAAAACATTATTGCTATTTCAGGATCCAGTTCACCCCAGTGCTGCGCAGAGTTGGGTTAAAGCGAGAGCTCTGCGTCGGCCACTGGAGTCTCATCAAACAATGTCTTTATGGACCTCCCTGTGTGCACAGGGGCACAGTCAGATGTGAACAGATGTGAAAGGAAAAGGCTGCTGTTACCTCCAGGCGGTCAGTGCGCAGTAACTTCTGTGCGGCGGCAGCAGAGGCAGCGGCAGCAGCAGCGTTAGCAGTGGTAGGAACAGTGGCTACACCAGGACTTCCACCAATCAACATCTGACCACTGGGCAGGATTTCTGCAGGCATCAGAGCTGGAGACACAGGGCCCAGGTAAGGGTTTAATGAAGCTGCCGCTGCCGCTGCTGCTGCTGCTGCTCCAGCATTGGTGGCGAGATTCGGTGTAACTGAGAACAAAGGCTGAAGAGACACAGAGAAAATAAATCATGAGAGGGATGTATAACATTACTGTCTTATGTCTGAAAAAAGTTAAACTGGAACTTTCTAAAATAAAATGTAGTTGAACTAGGGACTAGTAGAAATTAAGGCTGGACAATAACTCAATATCAATATATTTTTCTATAACAATGATATAACAGGGCGGCACGGTGGCGCAGCAGGTTAGTGTCGCAGTCACACAGCTCCAGGGGCCTGGAGGTTGTGGGTTCGATTCCCGCTCCGGGTGACTGTCTGTGAGGAGTTTGTGTGTTCTCTCTGTGTCTGCGTGGGTTTCCTCCGGGTGACTGTCTGTGAGGAGTTGGTGTGTTCTCTCTGTGTCTGCATGGGTTTCCTCCGGGTGCTCCGTTTTCCTCCCACAGTCCAAAAACACACGTTGGTAGGTGGATTGGAGACTCAAAAGTGTCCGTAGGTGTGAGTGAATGTGAATGTGTCTGTGTTGCCCTGTGAAGGACTGGCGCCCCCTCCAGGGTGTATTCCCGCCTTGTGCCCAATGATTCCACGTAGGCTCTGGACCCACAGCGACCCTGAACTGGATAAGCGGTTACAGATGAATGAATGAATGAAATGAATGATATAACAATATTTCAGTATTCATTATTTACAGCGTCTGTCACTTACTGATGGTCATTAGAGGGCGCTGTCAGTTCAGCACTCAGTTTTAAAGTTAGTTAAAAAATATTAATATTGACAAATCCAAAAGGTTTCTGTTTAATGGTGATGTCATGTTTCTATTTGGTTCTGGGCAGTTTTTCTGTGGCTTTTTTATTTTTCATATTGATATTGGAATTATATCGTATTGACTAAAATTCAGAAATATATTGTGATATAAATGTTGGCCGTATCGTCCAGCCCTTGTAGAAATGTAGTTACCAAATATAGAACTTCATAATTACGATTATGACTAAAAACACTCCATTTTTGATTAGAGGATCAGCTATAAAAGAGAGAGTTCAAATTACTCTCGTTTATTTTAGAATTACTATCTTTATAGTCAAACTACTGTTACAGAGCTCAAATAAAATTCAGTCAGATATCTGTATATCTCTGAAAACACTTACAAGCATGAATGAAAACATGCAATAAAGTCCATATTGGGAACACATGCTGACATAAACATAGCATCTGCATGGAGTCAGCACCACTATCCAGAATTAAATCAATAAATAATAATTAATAATGAGCTCAGAAAAAGTACTCCAGAGACCTAATAGACAAAACCATCATATTTCCATACAACATTCCAATGAGCTTTTTATCAGTAATACTGCGGAGGGAATTCGAGAATATGGAAAATTATATTAATATATTATTTCAACCTAGACCAAATGTAAAAGCTGATTAATATTTATTTTTTAAAGTCTGCAGAATCTACAGGATGACCTCTGAATGTCCTACTTTCTGTAAGTACTTTCTGTAGATGAACTAATATTGGATTTAATTTGCTTAATGTGCAGATGTAGATATTTCTATGTACTGACAATGTAGGAACAGTCAAATATGAGTGGATCAGACACAGCAGTACTGCAGGAGTTGTCCACCGACCAAAAACATCCAGCTGACAGCGTCCTGTGTCACTGATGAAGGACTAGAGGACGAGCGACACACACTGTGCAGCGACAGATGAGCTACTGTCTCTGACTCTACATCTACAAGGTGGACCAACGAGGGAGGAGTGTCTCACAGAGTGGACAGAGAGTGGACACAGGGTTTAAAAACTCCAGCAGCACTGCTGTGTCTGATCCACTCTACACCAGCACAACACACACTAACACACCACCACCACGTCAGTGTCACTGCAGCGCTGAGAATGATCCACCACCACATCACACCTGCTCTGTGGGGGTCCTGAGCGCTGAGGAACAGGGCGAAAGGGGGGGGGGGGGGGTTAATAAAGTATGCAGAGCAACAGATGGAGTACAGTCTGTTACTGTAGAACTAGAGTGCTTCTGTGGAGAATAGAAAGTGTGGAGTGTAGGAATAAGGAGGTGGTCATAATGTTATTGTTTATTGGTGCCAAACCTTTGAAAGTTAATGTTTTAATGTTTTGAAAGTCAAAGTTAATGAAAGTAAAATGTCCAAAACAAATAATTAAAAGTGCTATATCTGACGTTTAAACTTTAAAATAGTACCAAACAACGTATTTCTATTTAAAGACATAGAGGAGTAAATGCATCCTGAGCTGAGAATGGAGTCACACGCCCTCTGTGTGCTGTTTTCAAAGCCAGGGGGGCTGTGTGTGTGAAAATGCTGAGCCTCTCCATGGTTAGTTCTGCCCTCCCCAAGAGACAAAACAGTGTCATAGTTCCATGTGAAATATTCCTCCACCAAAACAAGCCCAATGTTCTTCAGCTATAAAGGCCTCTGTGCCCCTCTGTGTTTAGCCGGTGCTTTCTCTGACACTGCGCTAAAGATATAAACAGGATGGGCTGAAGGGAAGGGGAGTGGTGAATATGAATCCTTTGTTCTGGTCTGAGATGCTTTTCTGTAGTGTGACATCTAGTGGCAGAATATTGGCTATATCACGGTATACATCACTATTTTTAATGTATATTTTAGTCTGAAATCCTTCAGAGAACACATGCCAGCTAAAGCCCACTGGCTTATAAACTGTAGAGAGTATGAATTTAAATTGTAGTTATCTCTTTCAAATACAGCTTTTTTATAAATTACATTCAGAGGGATTTGAGATTTTTAGTTACTCATTAAACGGTTTTTATCACTGTGTGAAGGATCAGTAAATTGTTTGCCATCTCCTCGCTCAGTGTCTGTTATTAATGACTAAAAGATGAGGTTGTTGAGAGCTGGATATTTTTTATGTTGTGCGCTGTTCTCAGAACAGTACGGAACAGTTTATTCTGCTGTGTCTGATCCACAGTGTGACAGTGATATGTGACTCGAGTAGCTCCTCCCATTGCTGTTATTTTCACTGAGATTTCTTAACTAATGTGAATCCATTGTAAACATTACCGACGTCTTGTGGAAAAACAATATTACACCAGCTTTAAAACAGTACATCACGCCTCGTCTGAATAGGGCTTTAGAGGCGTCAGGGTGTTCTCTGTGTTGTATGGAGCTTATTTGATAGAATTGTTCACAGGAAATGGTTCCTTCCCCTTTAAAAGAGACTGATCTGGAAGGAGGTCTCACCATTGGCTGAAGCTGGCTGCCGGGCATGATGGCATTGGCGAGCTGCATCTGCTGGGCGAGCATGGCCATGTTCTTTTGCTGGATCAGGTTGTTGCGGCCATTTATCTCCAGCTGTGTCTTCAGGTGGGGAGGTGGGTGCAGGTACTTGCAGTTCTCTCTGGAACAGCGGCCCTGAGGGAGAGAGAGAGAGGGGGGAAATACTGATCAGTGACAGAGTGAAGGAACATGAGTAGAGAGAGGGGAGAGAGAAAGGGACATTAGTTACATTACAGTGGTGTGAATTTATGTCAATAGAGTTGTTGTTTTAGGATAAAGCACAATTCCTTTGACATCTATTGTCTCTCTATCAGCAGAAGTGATTTATCAAGCTCTAAGCCAGTGTCCCTGTATAACTACTGTGTGTGTGTGTGTGTGTGTGAGAGAGAGAGAGAGAGAGAGAGAGAGAGAGAGAGAGAGAGAGAGCGAGAGAGTGCAGTGTCATCATCAGAACAGAGCTGTCAGGCTTTTGTACAAGATGATAGTATTGATTTATGATGTGTTTCTGTGGTGTACAGTAATGCACTGGTTGAGTGTATAGATCTGTGCTTCTGTGACCCATGTGTTCTCTGAGTTCACATCAATTTTATATAACTACAGTACACATCTCTTCAAACTCCTCACAGACAGTCACCCAGAGCAGGACTCGAACCCACGACCTTCAGGACCCTGGAGCTGACACACAATGCAGCACTGGAAATTATTTTTTTCATTTCAACTAATTAGTGATCTGTATCACATTTGGCTACATTTTCGAATAAACCCGATCCTGTCCTAATCACAGTAATACATTTCCATTAACACCTCAGCAACGTTCTTGTGCATATTTTGTTTATTTGAATCACAAAAGGCTCAGTTTGAATGCCACGTGTCAGAATGTTATACATTTCAGGAAATGGGTCAGCGCAGAGAGAGAGACAGAGAGAGAGACAGAGAGAGAGAGAGAGAGAGAGAGAGAGAGAGAGAGAGAGAGAGAGAGAGCGAGAGAGAGAGAGACAGAGACAGAGAGAGAGAGAGAGACAGAGAGAGAGAGAGAGAGAGAGAGACAGAGAGAGAGAGAGAGAGAGAGAGAGAGAGAGAGAGAGAGAGAGAGAGAGAGAGAGAGAGAGAGCTAAGTTCAGCTTTCTCTCTTTCACTAGTGTGACGTCTGAAGTGCCACCTGGTTCCTAATGTCTTCAGCAGATGCTACACACTCCACTAAATAGCCCCATGCCACTGCTTGAGGTTAGTCCAGGGATATTTGGCACCACGGAACACATTAGCGGCTATTTTTGAGTGATCTTTGCTTGTTTAAGGAGTCAATCACACTTTTTGTTTTTTTCTAAATGAAGTTTTCTTAGAAGATCCAACTTACTGTTATTTGTAATTTTATTATTATTCTCTTCACATTTTTTGCAATGCTACTACTCCTAGGGCTTTTAAGGTAGAGTCATGAAATTTCACAGGATTGTAGAAGCAATAGCCATTTACTTTGATTGTGCCTTTTGGAGCAATCCGACTTGCGGATTTTGGAATACGAGCTTCCAAATTGGGAAGCACTGGCTGAAGTTTAAAGCTACTTTAAGTTGACCAGTTTTCACGTGATGAGACACGTCAAGTTTCAGACCGATTGCACTCATCCGTCTTGTTTTATCCCTCCTTCAATATCCCTCCATTCAGACACTCAGGTGTTTTTCTGAATAGGCTTTTTCCACTAAACTTTTTCTTCTAAAATCCTTATACTTTCACCTAGAAACTTAATTTAAACATTTAAAATTTTTAAATATTTAAAGCCTTTTTTAATCACATTTTAGCAAAAGTTTCAGGAAATGGTGTTGGTACATAATTTTTATTATTGTACTTGTTCTAATGTATGATAGCTTCCAGCATTTATTTATTCACCATTTGAAAACGCTAGCTGCCATTTAATAAAGAATGGACCCATAAAAAAAGAGCTACAATGCATATTAAATTAAGAAAGTTATGGCTTGTCCACAGGAGATTAGATTTTCTTTTGACCAAAGTGGAATGTGTCTAGACCTACTGAACATACCCAGACAGACAGACAGACAGACAGACAGACAGACAGAAAGACAGAAAGACAGACAGAGATTCAGACAGACAGAAAGACAGATAGTCAGACAGACAGACAGACAGAGATTCAGACAGACAGAAAGACAGACAGACAGACACACAGACAGTCAGAGAGACAGTCAGACAGAGAGTCAGACAAAGTCAGACAGAGAGTCAGACAAAGACAGACAGACAGTCAGACAGAAAGACAGAGAGTCAGACAGACAGACAGACAGACAGAGATTCAGACAGACAGAAAGACAGATAGTCAGACAGACAGACAGACAGACAGACATTCAGACAGACAGAAAGACAGATAGTCAGACAGACAGACAGACAGAGATTCAGACAGACAGAAAGACAGACAGACAGACAGACAGACAGTCAGAGAGACAGAAAGACAGACAGACAGACACACAGACAGTCAGACAGAGAGTCAGACAAAGACAGACAGACAGTCAGACAGAAAGACAGACAGACAGAGAGACAGACAAACAGTCAGACAGAGAGGCAGACAGACAGTCAGACAGAGACAGACAGAATCCTTTGAGACAATGCTTGATAGCATCCCCAATGTGGAGAAGGTGGAAGACTGCTGCATTGTTTTATTATTCCACTGACTCCTACTTGTGGTAACATGAAGACAGCACGTCTCTCCACTGAGCTGCTGCATTTATCATTCAGATCTGAACAGTTCTGATTGTTTTTATTACGGATACAGCCATGGTCTGCATCTGTGAAATATGCCCTGAGTTAAATTTAGCTTCCAGATCAGTCAGAGCAAGGTCTCTTAGCAACTAGTTTTAAAGAAGTAGAAATGTCTAGAATATAGCGATACAGTAAAGAAAGTTTAAGGGACGCTGCTGGAAAAAGGTTTGACATTATGAAGTTGAAGGGTGCCATGTGTCTGAAAGAGGAGTGGGGGTAATATTTGGAAAAGGTGTGACAACCCTCAAGGCACTCAATGGAGCATGTGCAAGAGATCTGACTGGATGACCTCAAAAAGACTGAGTAAAAGATCAAATAAGAGGAAACAAGGGATGTAAGCTGTGGAGGTAAAAGAGAAGGTTGGTAGGTGGTGGAAGTTGGAAGGGTTGGGGTGCAGAAAGGGCAGAGGAATCAAGTTCCCCTCACCCCACTTGACCTCTTTTGACCCTCATCAAGTTCTGCATAAAAGCATTGCCTCCATCAGAAAGCGTCTCCAATCTGAACTGCTGCTTACGAATCAGACTAGATTTTTATAGAGCATGGTTAACCCTTTCAGTCAACATACAGAATCTAAACTGGAACAGCTGCTCAGACCCCTGTAAAAGCTGTTGTACACTGAGATTCAGACGCTAGGTTTTCGTTGCTGTAAGTTAACCATTTAAATAGTTGAATTCAAATTTCAAGTTTCACAAACCGCTTTTCCAGAAAAGATAGGACATTTTAGAATTTGAAATAGAATCAGAATAATTTTATTGGCCACTGTGCTGCACACAGAGGAATTTGTTCTCCACATTTAACCCAATCCGTGCAGTGAAACACACATTTACACACACACTAGTGAACACTAGGGGGCAGTGGGCAGCCTGGGGAGCAGTTGGGGGTTAGGTGCCTTGCTCAAGGGCACTTCATGCCGTACAACAATAATCTAATCTGCGATGTGTTAAATGTCTTGAACCTGTATTTAACTGACAAATGTACAAAGAAAAGAATTCTTGTGTTTTCACTGAACAACTCAATTGTGTTGTTTAAATAAATAAATAAACACATATAAATGCATTTAGGATTTTATGCCTGCAACACTCTCCAAGAAAAGTTGGGACATGGTGATGTTTCCCACTCTGTTACATCACCTTTTTTTTACTTACATTGTTTAAGTGTTTGGGAACTGAGGATATTCATTCATTCACTGTCTGTAACCCTTATCCAGTTGAGGGTGGCGATGGGTCCGGAGCCTACCTGGAATCACTGCGCGTAAGGCGGGAACAAACCCTGGAGGGGGCGCCAGCTGAATTGTTGGGGAAAAGTTGTATGAGAAACCCAGGCTGTTTATAATCTGCTCCAACTTTAAAAGTCGTGTAGTGTCTCCAAGGCTTAAAAACCCAGATTGCCTCCACATCAATGATGCCTTCCCTACCCCCATTCCTACCCTACCCTACCCCCACCCCTCACCTATCTTACCCCCAGGCCCCAATCCATATGTTGGCTTTTGCACCTATCACTGATAACGTTAATAAAAATATATGGTAAACACTGTCTATTTTTTATGAAAATAAGCTGAAGCATGGACTGTTGTTTGGATCATCCGAGATGAGCCTGGGCCCAGAGAAATCATTAGAAATCGATGTATGACTTTCTTCGTGCTGAACAGACATTTCTTGCATTTCTTGATGCAGTGGCAAAATCTGTTCAGTGACAAATGTTTTAATTCGAACACTATTTATCACTACAGTCTCTGATGCAGTGCCATCTGAGGGCTTTGAACATCAGGTTCATTCAACTTTACATGGAACTGGTGTTTCTCCGCCCTGTGAAGGACTGGCGCCCCCTCCAGGGTGTATTCCCGCCTTGCGCCCAATGATTCCAGATAGGCTCTGGACCCACCGCGACCCTGAACTGGATAAGGGTTACAGATAATGAATGAATGAATGGTGTTTCTCCAGATTTCCTGAAGCTTTTCACAGTAGCACTTATGGTACATGATATAACACATAAAAGACAAATATTGTTTTGCAATCTTGAATTAAAAAAAGATTCTGTTTGAACAATCTGACAATTCTCACATGAAGGCTGCCATAATTTCTTTAACCACTTTT
Source organism: Hoplias malabaricus (assembly GCF_029633855.1). Classification (NCBI taxonomy): domain Eukaryota; kingdom Metazoa; phylum Chordata; class Actinopteri; order Characiformes; family Erythrinidae; genus Hoplias; species Hoplias malabaricus. The sequence continues at coordinate 2,021,180 of NC_089818.1, forward strand.
CTATTTACACTATTATTGTTGGAGCTTATTTCCACTTAGAACATAAACAAAACATGTCACTTGACCGAGCTGAACATGAGTTCAAAGTCAGTCCAACATCTGGTGGCCTTCTGGCTCTTTGATATGAAAGCACGGTAAGGACAAAGCATAAATAAAGGGATTACAGCCTCCAGAACAGAAATGAAGCTACTTGGACACAACACAAACACAAAAAAAAGAGATTCGGATTCTACGACTGTACAGAGAACTGACAACTTTTTCCTAAATTTCAAAGGCACTGCTCATCCCAAGTGTGAGGGCCTTCACTAAAATCTGGTGCTAATTACTTTATCCATTTGACAAACCCTATTTATCTTCAACATTTGTAAAAATTTAATTTTGTAATATTTTAAGGACATTTAACGTAAAACGTCTTCACAATACACCATCAAACCTTTACAGATAAGAACAGAAGCAGACAGAGCTCCAGCTCTCACTGTGATATTTGTGTTTCTTCACAGATTTGAACATAAGCAGTTCAGCACTGACAGGGTTAACCCAGCTTTAACTTTGTCTAAATGTTGTGAGAATGAGCCTGACTTGTGCTGTTTGGCGGAAGCACATCGTCTATAAACAGAAGCAGAATTGTGAACCATTTTGGAAGGGATCATGCTTCTTTGCATTTCCCTTTCTCCCCCTTCTCTTTAGCTGTGAATGACTGATATCTCCGACTCAACAATGGATTTACTGTCACTCAGAGGTTTGGTGACTCAGCACTTTCTGATGGGCAGGAAATCCGTTGCTGTCCATTCTGGCTCAGAATTCCCAGGAAGCTGAGTCACCGCCTTCTGCAATTATTTTAGAGGGATGGAGAAATCTGTGCTGCCTAAACACACACACACACACACTCACACGCCCATGCACAGGCAAGTACATACAAACACACTGACTCATTATACATTTTCTCTCACACTGATGTAATCAGTGCTCCACTGCAGAGTCTCAGCCACATTTAAAGATGTATGTAAGTCTGTTAGTTGTGGGCAATAAAACCAACATAAAATAACATTGATATTTTGAGATATTTTTATAATACCCGGTTGTGTTTACTCATTCTGGGGCCTTTTGAAAACTGTGCTATTATTTTATTTATGTTTTATTTATTTAGTTTATTGAAAGATTTTTAAAGGTGTGTAATTGCATTACAATGATATAATATTATCATGATGTCAGTGGCATAAAATAGTTTTAAAATGGCAATAATATAGTTTAGTGCACTTATTTCTGGGACAGTATATTGACCACACAAGTAGCTATTGTGACAGACCTGTGCTGGGGTAATACTCACTGAAAATATGTCATTTTTGGTGCTGTAAAATAACAATTCACGTTCTCGACTAGAAGCGCCACAGCTGTTATTTGACTGCAGCAACACATAAAATAATAAATAAAAAAATTCTCTGCACTGGATGGAATTTCAAAGACCTCCTTTCATTACTTTTCCTAGAAATGTCATTTTTATAACTTAAATTCGTGAGAAGGCTGATTTAGACCACCTCTCTGAAGCTCTGGTTAGCCCCGTGTATGCTTTCTGCTCTTAATGGCACCGTATACGGCTGCAGACCAGTACAGTACAGTATACACACACAAGCAGATATCCACTCATAGCCTTGTAACTGTGACCAGCTGAGAGCACAAAAGATGTGGGAATAGATGAATACACTCTATGGCCAAAAGTTGGTGTAAACTCCTTCTAAAAAGAGAGGCTCCTTCCTCACACAGTGCTGGAGTTCATTTGCACACAGTTAGTCTAATCTCTAACACGGTGTGAACTGACCAATAGGATGGAACTGCCATAGGCATTTGCACATGACCCAAACGTCACCAGGCACAATGCAAAGTGTCAGTAAATAAGCCATGAGCTCTGGAGCTGTGGAAAGTGACAGAGGACCTTCCAACATCTTTGGGATGGGTTGAATGGTCATTTGTAACTAATGCTCCTATTAATGCAACCAAATCTTCCTGAATACCCTAGATTTTAGAAGAAATGTTGGATGAGCAACTGTCAGTGATACACTGTATAATGCACACAGAGAAGGATAATGTGAAATTATTTTTCACAGTCACAAAAACATATTGCCCCTCAGCCCACGGAGCTATAGAGTCGAGGTGAGATCTAGGTGTGAATTAACAACCGCAGATGAACACTGGTGCAGAGAAGGAGGCAATGAAAAAGCAAGAAATACTATGTAAAGGTCAACTGCATGTCTCCATTGACACAAACACACAGGCTTGTTTGTATATTTCTTGATTTTCAGTGGAATGTAAAAAGATTATATTCAGAGTAATTTTGGAGTGTTTCTATTGGTGTTTCTATTCTATACAGCTGCTGTGTTCAAATGATGCAGTAACTAAACACACACACACATATGTGTGTATGTGTGTGTGTGTGCATTTTTGTCATTCTCCTTTTCACACACACACACACACACACACACACACAAACACACACACACACACACACACACACACACCTCTCTATGCACCACTTTGTTGAACTGTCGTGTCTGTCATTGTGATGGTAACCTAGCAACAGAGGTCTCTTCCTCTGACTGAACCTTTTTCTTTGATCAGAATTATGAAACACTGTTTGAAAAGCATATGATAATTTGAGAGCACTGTATTTGTTCTCTCAGGGTTTACATATGGTCAGAAATATTAAACATGCAGAATGATTACATAAAGAGTCAGGGTATAAAGGTCTGATGGTGTTGTATTAAAGATGGTGTTCATGATTTTATTCTAACACTCAATTTCTCTCTCTCTCTCTTTGTGTCACTCCCTTGCGCTCTCTGTCTCTCTTTTTCTCTCTCTCTGTCTCTTTCTTCCTCTCTCTCTGTGTCTCTCTCACTCTCTTTTCTCTTTCTTTTAACTTAAACATTATGAACTATGGATACCTATTTATTATCAGTTACTGTAGGAAGATCACTGGGGTAATGTAAATCAAGTCCTATGATTTAAATATATTGGACAGTAATATTTTAAGGAAGAAAACATAAAGGGGGACTATCCAAGATTTTGCAGCAAACAACAAAAAGGTTTAGTGGAGTAACGCGTCCCGAGCAAAGAAAAAAGCCACCTTTTGCCCTGTTTTGCTGTTCTCAAGACTCTGTGTTCACACTCACACAACTTATAGTCCTCCATCTGGAAACTTGGGCCCTGCCCAGTGAAACCGACACTGCACACAAAGCTTTCCCTATGCAAGAAGGCTGATTCCACTACCAAACTTTTCGGACAGCACAACCCTTCAGATATTCCTCTATTAGGATAAAACATGTTCTTCTGCATAAACAGCCTCTAACACAGAGTGAGACAAGAGAAGGATCAGCACTGGACTGACTTTTCGTGACATGGTTAACACCAAGTGCTGCTGAAAGGCCCCAACAGAACTCCCAGAAGCCCTCTCCTGGTCCAGTAACTCCTCTACCTGCTGATGTAGGGTGATGGTGCACTGGGTAAAACTGCCTTCACTTCTCTAACTCCCTCTGTCAGGTAAATTCCTGCTTCACTTATTGCTGTGTTGCACCTGGTGAACTAAGAGTGCATATTTTTAACATTCCACCTTAAATCCTGCTGCAAATACACATTATGTAATGCACGAGCCTGAAGTTAACTTCTTATTTGCCAGTTTCTTATTCAGATTTCCCATTCCACCTTAAAACCTGCTCCAAATTAGACTCTGTGTTGTTAATTAACCATTCAGGACATTTACTGTCATGTTAGGGCTGAACCAGGGAGGTGAAATCATGTGCTGAGGCAATTTAAACTTTAAAGAACACAAACACAAACCAAATTAATGAAATGACAGATAACAACATTCACACATTTCAACAATGAACACCAACCTAGGAACACAGAGGAAAGGGCTTTCACAGGGATGACACCCTCAGAGCTTACAGGGTACTAGCTCACAGCACAACCAAAACAGAGCCAAACAACAAGCAAAATCAAACTACTGAGCAGTATTTTAGAATAAAATAACTAAATAAACACATTTCACCCAGGCATTTCTTGGATGATCGACTATATTTGGTGTAAAATAGATTTCAATCTAAACCTTCACTATAACACCTCAGTACAAGAAGCAGGTCTCTTCTACAAACACCACAGCGCAGTTTAAATGGCTATCAGCCGCTTTTCAGTTCCTGGAGTAATCTGTCACTCGCACCTGTACAGTGCCACAGAGATACAGCATACTGCACGTAAGCAACAGATATGTGTTTATGTGTGTGTGTGTGTGTGTGTGTGTGTGTGTGTGTGTGTGTGTGTGTGTAGCAAAAATTACTGCTAACAGCTAAATACCGCACATGGGTATGAGAGACTAATACACTTAAACGAAATATTATTAACTTCACATTTCAAACATGTATCGGTACCAGATGTGTGTGTGTGTGTGTGTGTGTGTGTGTGTGTGTGTTAAATGGTTCTCTTTGAACATTCATTCTGTGACGGATCATTAATGCACAATGTCTAGCACATTATCAAATGACAGACCAATCACAATCATGATTTGGGACTATCCCCACCCACCAACACACACACACACATAGCTGTATAGTGTGTATGAGGCCTCAGTTGCAGACTGAAGACATAGAGAGACAGATGAAGGTGAGGGAGAGAAGGAAAAAAATGCAGAAAGGAAAGAACATGGGGAAAAGCTACAAAATAAACTGAAATCACAGCATGTAAAGAGAGGGTCAGAGGAAAGTGAGAGAAATAAAGACTGAGAAAGGGGTGGGAAGGTGGATAGAAAAAGGAAGGTGAGAAAGAGTAACAGGTGTCAGACTCACCACACGGGACACAAAGTGAGTAATGAAACAAACAAATGGTCAAGATGATAATTAACATAGTCTGGTGAAAAGGAAGAAAAAAGAAGGGATGCAGGACGGGGAGAGAGCGGGTGAAAGAGACTAAGGGTTAATGAACAATACGTTTAGTTGGGGAACATAAAAGTACCATATTCTATAGTCATTGTATATTTTTAAGTTCCATATTATACATTACTTCTAAACTTTTAAAATTGTGTTGATTTCATTCGCCCCAATTTCATCTCCAGGACTTTTATTGTGTTCTTTTATTCTCCACAGTTGTATAATGAAAGATTACAGAGATCCTCCTCTCCTTCTGGAGAAGAGAATGTAATGAACCTTTAGGGAACACAACTGGACTCTAACACCACTGCTGCACCTTTAAAGACACACTCCACAGTTTGTAGCTTTAGTGACAGTAATGTACCTGTACTGTACCTTTATTTCTGAGAGTGTAGTTTCCAGAGTAAAGCACAGAATGAAATGAAACATACTGGATGAGTATATCATTTGTTTAATTGGCGCTGGATACTCTTCTTTAGTGAAATGCTTTAAAAAAAAAACTAAACCTGGCAGTGAAAACAGAACCATAAAACCCTCGCGGAGGAGCACACGCTGCTGGGTTCATGCAGGGTCTCTGATGATGTCAGCTCCAGAAGCCGTGAGGGTGTGTAATATGAGACTCGTCTTCTACAGTCGCTTCTGTTAGAGATGGACAGCTGGGTGGGGGGCATTTTGGAGTGTGTGTGTGTTAAGGGTTGTCTGGGGCTCTAAGCATTGAGAGGGGCTGGAGATAAGCAGGTGTCTAACTGCTCTTTCTGCTGCCGTCAGGGGCGTCTGGTAAAGCTTGTCTCCGACGAACCCTCGCCGGAAGCCAAAGCGCCATTCACTAATAACAACAGCGTCGTCTAAGACCCCCACCTCTGCCTCAGAACATTCGAATGAAACAGGGATTAGCTGCAAAGTGCTTTAGAAAGTACACTTTTCCTCGTTAGTTTAACAGAATCCAGCAGGGGGTGACTGTGCAGGAAGAAGCCCTTAAAATAAGAAACCTTCCACTGTCTACAATCAGAAGTAAAACTGTAAATATGTAAAAAGGTCAGACATGGCTGCTAACAGTTTTAAGCTGTTGGATATTTATATTTGTGTCCATTTTATAGATTCACTACATCATATGGTGATAAGAGATCACCAGGCAGAGTGGCTTAAGGGAAGAATGTGAATATAACAGCGATTTTCCACTGCATAGTACCTATTCTATTTGACTCTACACAGCTCTGCTCTCTTTTTGGTCCCTGGTTAGTTTTCCACTACCACAGTTCCCCCAATAAACGTAGCAGGTGATTTCACAAAATCCCGTCTCTAACGGAAACGGAGATCACAACAGTGTTTAATCATCGTCTTTTCGTTTTTTGGGACTGAATGCATGAGTTTGGACAGATCATTGTAGTTTTATCATTGCTTGTTGCAGCGCCCAGTTCTCGAGGGATTCATTAATCGGGCACCAGTTAAAGGAACAACTGAAAGCCTGAAACTCTTCATAAGACCATAGCATAATTTTTCGAGTGGCTGTTGGTTCTTGTAAAAACGAACGCTTTTTGAGCCTTGCACTGTTCATATTTGGTGATGTGAAACAGATTGGGGGGTCAAATTTGGTCTGAAACCAAAGAAAGATAGGCACCTTGTAGTGGACAAGAACATTAAGACACAACACCAGCTTTCAAATAGCTTTGTAAATTTAAAGAAAAACACATTAATCATATCTCCACTCGCCAACCGCTTAAAAATACATTCACAATGTATTACGGACCCAGGACGTTTCGGAAGTGTGAGCACCAATGGAAAACAGAGTGTCTGGATTTGGTGGCAGACTGTTGGCTGAGAGTGAACTTTGGTTTGTAGAGCTGCTGGTTTGAATATCGTAGCACAGTGAGAGTATTCTACAATGCTTCAGGAAGCAGCTCCAGCCCGGTCTGAAGTAAATGAAATGGAACGGAACATTCCTTTGGCCTCCGTCTGAAGTTCCACAGCTTCCGCTATGACCTCACCACATTCTCCTCTACTTCTGCTCTCCGTCCGTCCATGGGCCGATCATGAGAGGGACATTTACGGCTGTGAAAAACATTTAGGGAAAAAACTGGAACTGCCCGGGCTGTACGAGAAGTTTCTTAATCTGAGGTGTGTAAGGTGATAATATCTGGAGTTGTTTTTGGAAGTTGTAATACCACCTTACACCCACTGCCACTGAAACTCTTTTCCAGCATGTGCTCGTTTGGGAAAGGGAATGATCTTTTCCTCATGTTTCACTGGGTAAACTGTGCTCAAAGCTAAAATCAGACTACTGAAAAATAAATTACTTAAAATGAAACACTTTAAGAACATTCAGAATTGGTTTGTTTTGTGTTAATTCAATAAAAATTAAACTATAGTGTCAACAGTATTTATAGTTTTAAATATTTTAACTAGAAGGACCAATTAATAGAACGAGTGGTTGGGGTGGGAGTGGACGGGGTGCTGGGTGTTGGGGTTGGAGTGGACGGGGTGCTGGGTGTTGGGGTGGGAGTGGACGGGGTGCTGGGTGTTGGGGTGGGTGTGGAGGGGGTGCTGGCAGTTGGAGGCGGTGCAGGGGGTTGTGGAGGGGGTGCTGGGGGTGTGGAAACGGTGCTGGGTGTTTGGGTGGGTGTGGAGGGGTGCTGGGGGGGATGGTAAGCTGAAGTTAAACACTAAAGGGGTGTCTGTCCAAAAAGGTTGAAAAGCCCGGTTTAGATAATTAGGGTTCGGAACCATCACTTGGGTAAAGAACTACAAATGAAACACTGCTGAGCTGAAGGTTGAGAAGGGGGTACGAGGTCAGTTCCTGAACCAGGACAGTGCTCTGTGAGTTTGCTTCCTCAGAGCATTTAGTATGATACAAAAATAACATGGATATCACTGTGGTTTATGAGGACGGGGCCGGTCTGTGTGTCTGTGCAACCTACTCCCTGGTTCTGCCTAGTCATGTGATATCTGGTCTAATTATACAGTCTGAAAAAGGCCATCCCCTGCCTCTTACTGCCGGTCACAAGTACACCCCCCCCCCCCCCCACACACACACACAGAAGATCTACAACCTACATTTATGTGACAAATATACACCTTCCATCATCAAAATCCCCATCCATTTACAAGCCTTTACAACAGCAGAGTGGCCTTCACGTCATCGTCATATTCATAAATGAACTATTAATAATGGGATGTTTAAGTTTGCAGCGCAATTTCAGGGTCCTAGAGTTGTGGGTTCGAAGCCCACCTCAGGCCACTTTCTGTGTCTGCGTTCTCGCCTGGAACCAGGTACTAAATAAAATTCTGTTCCATGTGCCAAGTACCAAACAGAAAAGCTAAACCAAGTAAAGTCGAGTCGAGTCGAGTAAAGTACACACTTTAAAATGATGGTTCTACAAGGATTCTTTAGTAAAGAACTAGTTATATATAGAACCCTGAACACTCGAAGAACCTTTTCCATGATTAAAGGGTTCTCCAGATCAATGGAGAATGTGCTATTGAGGGTTCTACACAACACTTTTTAGAGAAGGGTTCTACATGGCACCAAAAATGGTTCCTCTGTTGTTACGATATCAAGCTTGTTACAGCAGAGGAACCCTTTTTAGTGCCCTATAGAACCCTTCTCTGAAAGGTGCTATTATAGAGCCATCTACAGCACCTTCTCCATCGATCTGAAGAACTCCTTCACTATACAAACACACCTTTAATCATGCAAAAGGTTCTTCAAGTGCTCGGGTCACTCAGGTTCCTCAGGCCACTTTCTGTGAAAAGTTTGAGATGTGTTCTCCCTGTGTCTGCATGGGTTTCCTCCCCCATCCCAAAACACATAAACCCCTGTTGTTAGGTAGACAGGCTATGCAAAATAGTCCATAGGTGTGTGTGTGTGTGTGTGTGATGTCTGGTGATGGACCTGCGCCCCCTCCAGGGTGTGTTCCTGCGTCCGTCCAATGATTCTGGGAAGGCTCTGGACCCACCCCTGCCTTGAACTGGATGAAGTGGTTACAGAATGAATGACCATGTACAATTTCATATGAAATCATTGTGAAATCAGTGGCTTCATTACGTAGAAATTTGTGGAATTTCCTTTTAAGGAAAATGTCAACATCAGATATTTTCAAAAGATTTGAAAGTGTACAAACTACAAAGGGCCTTTAGCCGGAGTCAGAGCAGTTGCTGAGGTTTTCTGATGAGAGCTGTTTTGAGTTCTCCTCTGATAAACTACTCTTACACAGTTCCGAGAGTTCGCTCGCGCTGAAGTAGTGTGAACTGAAGCAGGACGTAGCGCTGAGTGTGTTCCCTACATTGCTGTGGCTTTGCTCATATGTAAACATTGGAGCTCAGCGCACCCCAACACAGGGAATTATTGTTAGCGGCACTTCCTTTTCTCCGCCTGGGCCTGCTCTGGTAGCGCTGACGGCCCTGTGTCGGCCTGTTTCTCATTAAAGCTCAAGGAAATCAGCCTATCGTCTAACAGCACTTTCTAACGTCATCAAGGTGCTTTTCCACAGCATGAACTTTCATCCCCGTCCCAGTTACTGTGTGAAATAATGGCACTCTTCAGTGTACTCTTTCTTTCCTTTGCACAGTGCCTTTCTGTTTTTCTTCATTTCTGCTTACGGTCAGCCGACTATTTTCATCCTTTTATACTGTCTTTAATTAGAGTTATTAACATCTGCACTTCATTAAACGGGAACTAGATGCACCACCACAGCGTTGCTCTATCATCCAAACTTTGGAAGAGTATTTTATTCTAGAACAAATAATATTATATCTGAACATCCAGCAGAGTTAACGGCTCTCAGCTCAGAGCAGAAGTGAATATATTGGCACTGCATTAGAGGGCAATTCCTCTGAACCTGTAACGGGACTGATGTCAGTATTTAAGCTGCATTGTCTCTGAAGAAATAGGAAAAAAAAAGTTTTTTTGTGTAACGTATAACTGTGATTCAAAGTTCAAAGAGTCTCCTACTCTTTTATCACTTTATAACTCTTGTGTGGTATTAAAAATGACAAATGTAATTTTATTTAAAAAAAAAAACAACAACTACAAAGTAGTGTTGGACACAGTATTTTCCTCAAGAACAGAACACATCCGGAACACAACGGAGCTCAGAACCAACGCAGCGCCCAATAAACTCTTCACTTTTCACATGGCTTTATTTTTAGATTATTTTCTGTTAAATAAACTGAGAATGTGATTTTAATACGACACACAATTAAAAGAGTGTAAAAAGATAAAAGAGTGGAGAATGTTTGAATATTGAAATACAATTACAATCGCACAGTTTCCGGTGAAAAACTGTCACTGAATCCTAAACATACAGTTCTGGGTCACGGAAAAGTGTGTGTAAGATCTTCATGTGGATGCATGTGAGGGGGGCCTGCTCTAATTAGGGGAGGACTGTGAGGTGAAATTACACAGGCAGCAGATTACATTCTCAGCTGGAGCAACTCCCAGCAAACATTTTCCTTCCCCTTTTAAAATCAGTTGCAAATTTGCACAAGAGTCTCAGAAGTCTCAACATTATTGAGAAATATCCTTTAGAAACTGTCAGCAGATATAGGGGTTAGTCAGAAACATCAGCTCTGGGTACATCTGAATAACAGTATCTAAGCCCCAGGACCAGATGGATGTTTGTGAGAAAGGGAAGTATACGGTGTGTCTAAAAAAATCCACTGTAGTTTTCAGTGTGAATAACGAGCTGGATACAGTCCACTGTTTTACTTTACTTTCTAATTCTAATTCCCTCTCTCCTTCTTTCAGTATTTTACTCATAAACAACACCATACCACTGACCCAAGTGCTAAATAAAGCAGTCAATGCTGATACCTAAAAACAGAGAAATACTAAACAACTCAAGACATTTCAATACAATTCAAGTAACTTTAGTTAGAGCAGGATCAGTGACGATCTAAACACTGCACACAGAGATGAGTCTTCACTCTGCGTTTGAAGACAGTGAGGAATTCTGCCGTTCAAACAGCCAGCAGACGTCCCTTCCAACATCTGGGAGCCAGCACAGAAATGACTTGATGCCTGTCTTCCATAAAACACACACACAAACACACACACTCACTGCATGCAGACCAGTGGCTGAGACACATTTTCTCAGTCCAAATTTGCTCTGAGTTATTCTTTTCAACATTTCCTCAACTCACACACACACACACACACACACACACACACACACACATACACACAACATTCCAGGTAGGGAATGATATTCCTTACAATATGTCCTTCATGTGTGTTCATGTGCACAGGGGACCAATGAGGTAGCACAGGCCACAAAACCTACATTCTACATTCAGAGAGAGAGAGAGAGAGAGGGAGAGAGAGAGAGAGAGAGAGAGAGAGAGAGAGAGAGAGAGAGAGAGAGAGAGAGTGTGTGTGAGAGTGTGTGAGAGAGAGTGAGAAAGAGAGAGAGAGAGAGAGAGAGAGAGAGTACGTGTGTGTTTGTCTTCCTCCTGCAGCGTAAAAATAGATGGAAAATTACAGAGTGTCGTTCCCTACTGCTCTGGGAGGAAGTGGTGCTCAGTGCAAGAGCCACACACACACACACATGCGGAGACACACACTCACACTCACACACACACACACACACACACACACACACTCACACACACACACACACACACACGCAGTGGGTTCGCATCAGTTAGCAATTTAAAACTTTTTTTTTTTCTTTTTCTTTAGCTTCATAGGTCGTAGATGACAGAACTAAAGAAAGTCAACAATGTAAACTACGTTTGGGTCAATGCCAACACATTCATTCACATACAGCTGGCATTAAAGCCACCTGTGGGGCAGGGGAAATGCATGACGTAACTTTAAAAACTACTACTGTATATTAACACCTCAGTTAGAAAGAAAAGGATTCACAAAATAAGCTGAACTGCTGACCCCTGGCCACCACAAAGAGTGACCATAAGAACTGGACCACAGACCATGGTTTTACTGAACATGGTGCTTTTCTACTGCATGGTACCTACACCACTCAGCTATATTCTCTTTTCAGTACCTTTTCCATTTCCCAGTACAACATCTACCCCCTCCAACATGTAGCCGGAGGTGTCACAAAACCCTGTCTCTAACAGAAACTGCGGGCTTTGGAAACCACAACAACGACAGCAGTAACATTTAGCGTTGTTTACATAGTGTGTATTTGAATGCTTTAGTCAAGCAGCTCTCGCTGGATTCATTTGTCGGCCACCGAACCAAGGAGCGTTTGAACCTCTTCAAAAGACCACAGAGTAATTTTACGAGTTGCCGTCGTGAGTCGGATAAAAACAAACGTGATCTCTGCTGCAGCTGGAGATTTTACAGATGGAGAGTTGGTGCTGGTCGTCTGCGTTGCGTGGCGTAGAGTGACGACTCTCTCCGGACAATCAGCGCTCTGCAAGGTTTACATGCCACGGTTTAGTCCCTACTCAGCTTGCTTCCAGGTACCAAATTTATATATATACATATATATGTCACAAGAGTAAGGAAACTTATTATTAATTTGATGGCCATGTTGAACGTTGCCATCTTAAAAATGTGAAGTAGCTGCATGTCACTTTAGAAAACTTGGCCAGAAACTGCAGGTCAGTGTAACTTTATTTGTTCTGTCTGCTGTTTGAACGTTGTTTTCATGTTATTTGGTGTTTCCTTATCTTTGAGACACACTGTGTAGAAGTCCAGATGTGAGAAGCAGGTTAGATACTGCTCGGCTTTCCTCTCTTTGTTTACGCAACAAACCACTGGAGGATGAGGCCACAGTAAGAGCAAATAAGAGCCTATAACACTCTCTCCAAAACAGCTCCATCAGAACCAGTTGAGCCTACAGGAACACCCAGGAGCACCCAGCCATCTTACTGTAGCCTCAGCATCTGGGACCCTGGGAACCCTAAATTGCACAAAATTAGTGCCTACACTGAGAGTACACCATGGTCATCAGAACTTAGACAACTTTCACTAAAAACATCTGGCTAATTAATGCAGTATTATGTTGAGCTGAAGTGTAGTGGAGAGGTTAAGACATGTCCAGTGTTAAAAGGCTGTTCTTCAGTTAGCTGTAGAGCTGTAAAGCTCATGTAATAGAAAACATAAATTTTGATTACAGTCATTTTATTTCATTTTATTTGCAGGGATACAGATAGAGGGTACAGATAGAGAGTACAGGTAGAGGGTACGGATAGAGGGTATGGATAGAGGGTACAGATAGAGGTACGGATAGATGGTATGGATAGAGGGTACAGATAGAGGGTATTGATAGAGGGTACAGATAGAGGGTATGGATAGAGTGTACGGATAGTGTGTACGGATGGAGGGTACAGATAGAGGGTATGGATAGAGTGTACGGATAGTGTGTATGGATGGAGGGTACAGATAGAGGGTATGGATAGAGGGTATGGACAGAGAGTACGGATAGAGGGTACAAATAGAAGGTACGGATAGTGTGTACGGATGGAGGGTACAGATAGAGGGTATGGATAGAGGGTACGGATACAGGGTACAGACAGAAGGTACAGATAGAGGGTATAGATAGCGTGAGTTCACCCTGACTGTGGCGTACTGTTATAACTGCTGACAACTGTAGGAGGCAAATCAAAAAACACTGGTGTGGACAGAGTGTGGACAGAGTGTGGACAGAGTGTGGACAGAGGTGTAGACAGAGGTGTGGACAGAGTGTGGACAGAATGTAGATAGAGGTGTGGACAGAGTGTAGACAGAGGTGAGGACAGAGTGTAGACAGAGGTGAGGACAGAGTGTAGACAGAGTTGTAGACAGAGTGTGGACTTAGGTGTAAACACAGGTGTGGACAGAGTGTAAACAGAGGTGTGGACAGAGGTGTGGACAGAGGTGTGGACAGAGGTGAGGACAGAGTGTAGACAGAGGTGAGGACAGTGTGTAGACAGAGTGTGGACAGAGGTGTGAACAAAGTGTAGACAGAGGTGTGGACAGAGTGTAGACAGAGGTGTAGACACAGGTGTGGACAGAGTGTGGACAGAGGTGTGGACAGAGTGTGGACAGAGTGTGGACAGAGTGAAGACAGAGGTGTGGACAGAGGTGTGGATAGAGTGTGGACAGAGGTGTGGATAGAGTGTGGACAGAGGTGTGGACAGAGGTGTGAAAAGAGTGTAGACAGAGGTGAGGACAGAGTGTAGACAGAGGTGTGGACAGAGTGTGGACTGAGGTGTGAACAAAATGTAGACAGAGGTGTGGACAGAGGTGTGGATAGAGTGTGGACAGAGGTGTGGACAGAGTGTGGACAGAGGTGTGAAAAGAGTGTAGACAGAGGTGAGGACAGAGTGTAGACAGAGGTGAGGACAGTGTGTAGACAGAGGTGTGGACAGAGTGTGGACAGAATATAGACAGAGGTGTGGACAGAATATAGACAGAGGTGTGGACAGAGGTGTGGACAGAGGTGAGTACAGAGTGTAGACAGAGTTGTGGACAGAGGTGTGAAAAGAGTGCAGACAGAGGTGTGGACAGAGGTGAGGACAGAGTGTAGACAGAGGTGAAGACAGAGTGTAGACAGAGTGTGGACAGAGGTGTGAACAAAGTGTGGACAGAGTGTAGACAGAAGTGAGGACAGAGTGTGGACTTGGGTGTAAACAGAGGTGTGGACAGAGTGTGGACAGAGGTGTGGACAGAGGTGAGGACAGAATGTAGACAGAGTTGTAGACATAGTGTGGACTTAGGTGTAAACAGAGGTGTGGACAGAGTGTAAACAGAGGTGTGGACAGACGTGTGGACAGAGGTGTGAAAAGAGTGTAGACAGAGGTGTGGACAGATGTGAGGACAGAGTGTAGACAGAGGTGAGGACAGAGTGTAGACAGAGGTGTGGACAGAGGTGTGAACAAAATGTAGACAGAGGTGTGGACAGAGGTGTGGATAGAGTGTGGATTGAGGTGTGGACAGAGGTGTGAAAAGAGTGTAGACAGAGGTGAGGACAGAGTGTAGACAGAGGTGAGGACAGAGTGTAGACAGAGGTGTGGACAGAGTGTTGACAGAGTTGTGAACAAAGTGTAGACACAGGTGTGGACAGAGGTGTGGACAGAGTGTGGACAGAGTGAAGACAGAGGTGTGGACAGAGTGTAGACAGAGGTGTGGACAGAGTGTGGACAGAATATAGACAGAGGTGTGGACAGAATATAGACAGAGGTGTGGACAGAGGTGTGGACAGAGGTGAGTACAGAGTGTAGACAGAGTTGTGGACAGAGGTGTGAAAAGAGTGTAGACAGAGGTGTGGACAGAGGTCAGGACAGAGTGTAGACAGAGGTGAAGACAGAGTGTAGACAGAGTGTGGACAGAGGTGTGAAAAGAGTGTAGACAGAGGTGAGGACAGAGTGTAGACAGAGGTGTGGACAGAGTGTGGACTGAGGTGTGAACAAAATGTAGACAGAGGTGTGGACAGAGGTGTGGATAGAGTGTGGACAGAGGTGTGGACAGAGTGTGGACAGAGGTGTGAAAAGAGTGTAGACAGAGGTGAGGACAGAGTGTAGACAGAGGTGAGGACAGTGTGTAGACAGATGTGTGGACAGAGTGTGGACAGAATATAGACAGAGGTGTGGACAGAATATAGACAGAGGTGTAGACAGAGGTGTGCACAGAGGTGAGGACAGAGTGTAGACAGAGGTGAAGACAGAGTGTAGACAGAGTGTGGACAGAGGTGTGAAAAGAGTGTAGACAGAGGTGAGGACAGAGTGTAGACAGAGGTGTGGACAGAGTGTGGACTGAGGTGTGAACAAAATGTAGACAGAGGTGTGGACAGAAGTGTGGATAGAGTGTGGACAGAGGTGTGGACAGAGTGTGGACAGAGGTGTGAAAAGAGTGTAGACAGAGGTGAGGACAGAGTGTAGACAGAGGTGAGGACAGTGTGTAGACAGAGGTGTGGACAGAGTGTGGACAGAATATAGACAGAGGTGTGGACAGAATATAGACAGAGGTGTGGACAGAGGTGAGTACAGAGTGTAGACAGAGTTGTGGACAGAGGTGTGAAAAGAGTGCAGACAGAGGTATGGACAGAGGTGAGGACAGAGTGTAGACAGAGGTGAAGAAAGAGTGTAGACAGAGTGTGGACAGAGGTGTGAACAAAGTGTGGACAGAGTGTAGACAGAAGTGAGGACAGAGTGTGGACTTGGGTGTAAACAGAGGTGTGGACAGAGTGTGGACAGAGGTGTGGACAGAGGTGAGGACAGAGTGTAGACAGAGTTGTAGACATAGTGTGGACTTAGGTGTAAACAGAGGTGTGGACAGAGTGTAAACAGAGGTGTGGACAGACGTGTGGACAGAGGTGTGAAAAGAGTGTAGACAGAGGTGTGGACAGATGTGAGGACAGAGTGTAGACAGAGGTGTGGACAGAGGTGTGAACAAAATGTAGACAGAGGTGTGGACAGATGTGTGGATAGAGTGTGGATTGAGGTGTGGACAGAGGTGTGAAAAGAGTGTAGACAGAGGTGAGGACAGAGTGTAGACAGAGGTGAGGACAGAGTGTAGACAGAGGTGTGGACAGAGTGTTGACAGAGTTGTGAACAAAGTGTAGACACAGGTGTGGACAGAGGTGTGAACAGAGTGTGGACAGAGTGAAGACAGAGGTGTGGACAGAGTGTAGACAGAGGTGTGGACAGAGTGTGGACAGAATATAGACAGAGGTGTGGACAGAGGTGTGGACAGAGGTGAGTACAGAGTGTAGACAGAGTTGTGGACAGAGGTGTGAAAAGAGTGTAGACAGAGGTGTGGACAGAGGTGAGGACAGAGTGTAGACAGAGGTGAAGACAGAGTGTAGACAGAGTGTGGACAGAGGTGTGAACAAAGTGTGAAAAGAGTGTAGACAGAAGTGAGGACAGAGTGTTGACTTGGGTGTAAACAGAGGTGTGGACAGAGGTGTGGACAGAGGTGAGGACAGAGGTGAGGACAGAGGTGAGGACAGAGTGTACACAGAGTTGTAGACATAGTGTGGACTTAGGTGTAAACAGAGGTGTGGACAGAGTGTAAACAGAGGTGTGGACAGAGTGTAAACAGAGGTGTGGACAGAGGTGTGAAAAGAGTGTAGACAGAGGTGAGGACAGAGTGTAGACAGAGTGTGGACAGAGGTGTGAACAAAGTGTGGACAGAGTGTAGACAGAAGTGAGGACAGAGTGTAGACAGAGGTGTGGACAGAGTGTGGACTTGGGTGTAAACAGAGGTGTGGACAGAGTGTGGACAGAGGTGTGGACAGAGTGTGGACAGAGGTGTAGACAGAGTGTAGACAGAGGTGAGGACAGAGTGTAGACAGAGGTGTGGACAGAGGTGTGAAAAGAGTGTAGACAGAGGTGTGGACAGAGGTGTGGACAGAGTGTAGACAGAGGTGAGGACAGAGTGTAGACAGAGTGTGGACAGAGGTGTGAAAAGAGTGTAGACAGAGGTGAGGACAGAGTGTAGACAGAGGTGTGGACAGAGTGTGGACTGAGGTGTGAACAAAATGTAGACAGAGGTGTGGACAGAAGTGTGGATAGAGTGTGGACAGAGGTGTGGACAGAGTGTGGACAGAGGTGTGAAAAGAGTGTAGACAGAGGTGAGGACAGAGTGTAGACAGAGGTGAGGACAGTGTGTAGACAGAGGTGTGGACAGAGTGTGGACAGAATATAGACAGAGGTGTGGACAGAATATAGACAGAGGTGTGGACAGAGGTGAGTACAGAGTGTAGACAGAGTTGTGGACAGAGGTGTGAAAAGAGTGCAGACAGAGGTATGGACAGAGGTGAGGACAGAGTGTAGACAGAGGTGAAGAAAGAGTGTAGACAGAGTGTGGACAGAGGTGTGAACAAAGTGTGGACAGAGTGTAGACAGAAGTGAGGACAGAGTGTGGACTTGGGTGTAAACAGAGGTGTGGACAGAGTGTGGACAGAGGTGTGGACAGAGGTGAGGACAGAGTGTAGACAGAGTTGTAGACATAGTGTGGACTTAGGTGTAAACAGAGGTGTGGACAGAGTGTAAACAGAGGTGTGGACAGACGTGTGGACAGAGGTGTGAAAAGAGTGTAGACAGAGGTGTGGACAGATGTGAGGACAGAGTGTAGACAGAGGTGTGGACAGAGGTGTGAACAAAATGTAGACAGAGGTGTGGACAGATGTGTGGATAGAGTGTGGATTGAGGTGTGGACAGAGGTGTGAAAAGAGTGTAGACAGAGGTGAGGACAGAGTGTAGACAGAGGTGAGGACAGAGTGTAGACAGAGGTGTGGACAGAGTGTTGACAGAGTTGTGAACAAAGTGTAGACACAGGTGTGGACAGAGGTGTGAACAGAGTGTGGACAGAGTGAAGACAGAGGTGTGGACAGAGTGTAGACAGAGGTGTGGACAGAGTGTGGACAGAATATAGACAGAGGTGTGGACAGAGGTGTGGACAGAGGTGAGTACAGAGTGTAGACAGAGTTGTGGACAGAGGTGTGAAAAGAGTGTAGACAGAGGTGTGGACAGAGGTGAGGACAAAGTGTAGACAGAGGTGAAGACAGAGTGTAGACAGAGTGTGGACAGAGGTGTGAACAAAGTGTGAAAAGAGTGTAGACAGAAGTGAGGACAGAGTGTTGACTTGGGTGTAAACAGAGGTGTGGACAGAGGTGTGGACAGAGGTGAGGACAGAGGTGAGGACAGAGGTGAGGACAGAGTGTACACAGAGTTGTAGACATAGTGTGGACTTAGGTGTAAACAGAGGTGTGGACAGAGTGTAAACAGAGGTGTGGACAGAGTGTAAACAGAGGTGTGGACAGAGGTGTGAAAAGAGTGTAGACAGAGGTGAGGACAGAGTGTAGACAGAGTGTGGACAGAGGTGTGAACAAAGTGTGGACAGAGTGTAGACAGAAGTGAGGACAGAGTGTAGACAGAGGTGTGGACAGAGTGTGGACTTGGGTGTAAACAGAGGTGTGGACAGAGTGTGGACAGAGGTGTGGACAGAGTGTGGACAGAGGTGTAGACAGAGTGTAGACAGAGGTGAGGACAGAGTGTAGACAGAGGTGTGGACAGAGGTGTGAAAAGAGTGTAGACAGAGGTGTGGACAGAGGTGTGGACATAGGTGTGGACAGAGTGTAGACAGAGGTGAGGACAGAGTGTAGACAGAGTTGTAGACATAGTGTGGACTTAGGTGTAAACAGAGGTGTGGACAGAGGTGTGAAAAGAGTGTAGACAGAGGTGTGGACAGAGGTGAGGACAGAGTGTAGACAGAGGTGAGGACAGAGTGTAGACAGAGGTGAGGACAGAGTGTAGACAGAGTGTGGACAGAGGTGTGAACAAAGTGAGGACAGAGTGTAGACAGAGGTGTGGACAGAGTGTGGACTTGGGTGTAAACAGAGGTGTGGACAGAGGTGTAGACAGAGGTGTGGACAGAGGTGTGGACAGAGTGTAGACAGAGGTGTGGACAGAGGTGTGGACAGAGTGCAGACAGAGTGTGGACAGAGTGTGGACAGAGGTGTGGACAGAGGTGTGGACAGAGTGTGGACAGAGGTGTGGACAGAGTGTGGACAGAGTGTTGACAGAGTTGTGAACAAAGTGTAGACACAGGTGTGGACAGAGGTGTGAACAGAGTGTGGACAGAGTGAAGACAGAGGTGTGGACAGAGTGTAGACAGAGGTGTGGACAGAGTGTGGACAGAATATAGACAGAGGTGTGGACAGAATATAGACAGAGGTGTGGACAGAGGTGTGGACAGAGGTGAGTACAGAGTGTAGACAGAGTTGTGGACAGAGGTGTGAAAAGAGTGTAGACAGAGGTGTGGACAGAGGTGAGGACAGAGTGTAGACAGAGGTGAAGACAGAGTGTAGACAGAGTGTGGACAGAGGTGTGAACAAAGTGTGAAAAGAGTGTAGACAGAAGTGAGGACAGAGTGTTGACTTGGGTGTAAACAGAGGTGTGGACAGAGGTGTGGACAGAGGTGAGGACAGAGGTGAGGACAGAGGTGAGGACAGAGTGTACACAGAGTTGTAGACATAGTGTGGACTTAGGTGTAAACAGAGGTGTGGACAGAGTGTAAACAGAGGTGTGGACAGAGTGTAAACAGAGGTGTGGACAGAGGTGTGAAAAGAGTGTAGACAGAGGTGAGGACAGAGTGTAGACAGAGTGTGGACAGAGGTGTGAACAAAGTGTGGACAGAGTGTAGACAGAAGTGAGGACAGAGTGTAGACAGAGGTGTGGACAGAGTGTGGACTTGGGTGTAAACAGAGGTGTGGACAGAGTGTGGACAGAGGTGTGGACAGAGTGTGGACAGAGGTGTAGACAGAGTGTAGACAGAGGTGAGGACAGAGTGTAGACAGAGGTGTGGACAGAGGTGTGAAAAGAGTGTAGACAGAGGTGTGGACAGAGGTGTGGACAGAGGTGTGGACAGAGTGTAGACAGAGGTGAGGACAGAGTGTAGACAGAGTTGTAGACATAGTGTGGACTTAGGTGTAAACAGAAGTGTGGACAGAGGTGTGAAAAGAGTGTAGACAGAGGTGTGGACAGAGGTGAGGACAGAGTGTAGACAGAGGTGAGGACAGAGTGTAGACAGAGGTGAGGACAGAGTGTAGACAGAGTGTGGACAGAGGTGTGAACAAAGTGAGGACAGAGTGTAGACAGAGGTGTGGACAGAGTGTGGACTTGGGTGTAAACAGAGGTGTGGACAGAGGTGTAGACAGAGGTGTGGACAGAGGTGTGGACAGAGTGTAGACAGAGGTGTGGACAGAGGTGTGGACAGAGTGCAGACAGAGTGTGGACAGAGTGTGGACAGAGGTGTGGACAGAGGTGTGGACAGAGGTGTGGACAGAGTGTGGACAGAGGTGTGGACAGAGTGTGGACAGAGGTGTGGACAGAGTGTGGACAGAGTGCGGACAGAGGTGTGGACAGAGTGCAGACAGAGTGCGGACAGAGGTGTGGACAGAGGTGTGGACAGAGTGTGGACAGAGGTGTGGACAGAGGTGTGGAGAGAGTGTAGACAGAGTGTAGACAGAGTGTGGACAGAGGTGTGGACAGAGGTGTGGACAGAGTGTGGACAGAGGTGTGGACAGAGGTGTGGACAGAGTGTAGACAGAGTGTAGACAGAGGTGTGGACAGAGGTGTGGACGGAGGTGTGGACAGAGGTGTGGACAGAGTGTGGACAGAGGTGTGGACAGAGGTGTGGACAGAGTGTGGACAGAGGTGTGGACAGAGGTGTGGATAGAGTGTGGATTGAGGTGTGGACAGAGGTGTGAAAAGAGTGTAGACAGAGGTGAGGACAGAGTGTAGACAGAGGTGAGGACAGAGTGTAGACAGAGGTGTGGACAGAGTGTTGACAGAGTTGTGAACAAAGTGTAGACACAGGTGTGGACAGAGGTGTGGACAGAGTGTGGACAGAGTGAAGACAGAGGTGTGGACAGAGTGTAGACAGAGGTGTGGACAGAGTGTGGACAGAATATAGACAGAGGTGTGGACAGAATATAGACAGAGGTGTGGACAGAGGTGTGGACAGAGGTGAGTACAGAGTGTAGACAGAGTTGTGGACAGAGGTGTGAAAAGAGTGTAGACAGAGGTGTGGACAGAGGTGAGGACAGAGTGTAGACAGAGGTGAAGACAGAGTGTAGACAGAGTGTGGACAGAGGTGTGAACAAAGTGTGGACAGAGTGTAGACAGAAGTGAGGACAGAGTGTTGACTTGGGTGTAAACAGAGGTGTGGACAGAGGTGTGGACAGAGGTGAGGACAGAGGTGAGGACAGAGGTGAGGACAGAGTGTACACAGAGTTGTAGACATAGTGTGGACTTAGGTGTAAACAGAGGTGTGGACAGAGTGTAAACAGAGGTGTGGACAGAGGTGTGAAAAGAGTGTAGACAGAGGTGAGGACAGAGTGTAGACAGAGTGTGGACAGAGGTGTGAACAAAGTGTGGACAGAGTGTAGACAGAAGTGAGGACAGAGTGTAGACAGAGGTGTGGACAGAGTGTGGACTTGGGTGTAAACAGAGGTGTGGACAGAGTGTGGACAGAGGTGTGGACAGAGTGTGGACAGAGGTGTAGACAGAGTGTAGACAGAGGTGAGGACAGAGTGTAGACAGAGGTGTGGACAGAGGTGTGAAAAGAGTGTAGACAGAGGTGTGGACAGAGGTGTGGACAGAGGTGTGGACAGAGTGTAGACAGAGGTGAGGACAGAGTGTAGACAGAGTTGTAGACATAGTGTGGACTTAGGTGTAAACAGAGGTGTGGACAGAGGTGTGAAAAGAGTGTAGACAGAGGTGTGGACAGAGGTGAGGACAGAGTGTAGACAGAGGTGAGGACAGAGTGTAGACAGAGGTGAGGACAGAGTGTAGACAGAGTGTGGACAGAGGTGTGAACAAAGTGAGGACAGAGTGTAGACAGAGGTGTGGACAGAGTGTGGACTTGGGTGTAAACAGAGGTGTGGACAGAGGTGTAGACAGAGGTGTGGACAGAGGTGTGGACAGAGTGTAGACAGAGGTGTGGACAGAGGTGAGGACAGAGTGTAGACAGAGGTGAGGACAGAGGTGTGGACAGAGGTGTGGACAGAGTGTGGACAGAGGTGTGGACAGAGTGTGGACAGAGGTGTGGACAGAGGTGTGGACAGAGTGTAGACAGAGGTGTGGACAGAGGTGTGGACAGAGTGCAGACAGAGTGTGGACAGAGTGTGGACAGAGGTGTGGACAGAGTGTGGACAGAGGTGTGGACAGAGTGTGGACAGAGGTGTGGACAGAGTGTGGACAGAGTGCGGACAGAGGTGTGGACAGAGTGCAGACAGAGTGCGGACAGAGGTGTGGACAGAGGTGTGGACAGAGTGTGGACAGAGGTGTGGACAGAGGTGTGGAGAGAGTGTAGACAGAGTGTAGACAGAGTGTGGACAGAGGTGTGGACAGAGGTGTGGACAGAGTGTGGACAGAGGTGTGGACAGAGTGTAGACAGAGTGTAGACAGAGGTGTGGACAGAGGTGTGGACGGAGTGTGGACAGAGGTGTGGACAGAGTGTGGACAGAGGTGTGGACAGAGGTGTGGACAGAGTGTAGACAGAGGTGTGGACAGAGGTGTGGACAGAGTGTAGACAGAGGTGTGGACAGAAGTGTAGACAGAGTGTGGACAGAGTATGGACAGAGTGTGGACCGAGTGTGGACAGAGTGTGGACAGAGGTGTGGACAGAGTGTGGACAGAGGTGTGGACAGAGTGTGGACAGAGGTGTGGACAGAATGTAGACAGAGGTGTGGAGAGAGTGTGGACAGAGTGTGGACAGAGGTGTGGACAGAGTGTAGACAGAGGTGTGGACAGAGGTGTGGACAGAGTGTAGACAGAGTGTAGACAGAGGTGTGGACAGAGGTGTGGACAGAGTGTGGACAGAGGTGTAGACAGAGTGTAGACAGAGTGTAGACAGAGTGTAAACAGAGTTTAAACAGAGGTGTGGACAGAGGTGTGGACAGAGTGTGGACAGAGGTGTGGACAGAGGTGTGGACAGAGTGTAGACAGAGGTGTGGACAGAGGTGTGGACAGAGTGTAGACAGAGGTGTGGACAGAGGTGTGGACAGAGATGTGGACAGAGGTGTGGAGAGAGCAATGTAAGTACGCTGTCACTGTGAGATACAAGTATCTCACCCAGAAAACTAAGAGTAAAAACCAGCTGCCATTTGGTTCCAAAGCAAAAGCAAACATCAAAGCGTCAGCAGCCTTTCAACTGCACAATAACAATGTGCAACATTTATTCATAAATAATAATCAAAAGAACACGGGCAAAAACACTCAGGAGCTCAAACTCATGGTCTCTTAAAGACAGGATCAGACTTTAGACCACTGCGCCAACTGGGAGCCGGCCAATAATTTACAGCCATTATCTTCTAGCTCTACTGATGCCACCTGATCCAGAGGGAAGATATATTTCCTCAGTAAGCAGCAAATACGGGTAGAATTTTACTGAAAAATAAACAAGTGTGGTTTTGAACCTATCATCATCAGGTCTCTGAATCCATTTCATGGTTAGGGTTTAAAATTAATCAACTGTTTATATATGCGCAGGAGAAGAGGTATATTCTGAGGAGATTGTGCTGAACATCACGGAAATCACTGAAACTGCAGCTGTAGAGGAACATGAAGAAAATGTGACTTCAGAAGGAGATCCGACTACAAAGAAAGAACTGCTGCAAAACAGGAGAATATTATAAAAGTAAAAGGTTTGTTTCTCCTTCTCCTTCGGTCTCTTTCTCTCTGTTACTGCATCTCACGCCTCATTCTCCCTGTCTCTTACGCTGCTGCATCGTCTTATATTCACCCTCACCCTGCTTTTTCTTTTTAAAAACAAAAGCAGCATCA